>NC_133653.1:28343724-28643724 GCF_009905375.1 Apium graveolens
AGGCTTAGGCTTTTGTTTTTGAGTGAATTTCTTAGAGGTTATGGGAGGTGTAGATTTGGGTTTTCTTTTCTGTTTCTTTGGTAGTGGAAGAGTGGTTAGAAAGGTAGGCAATTTGATGGTGTCCCAATCAATAGGTTCCTCTTTTGGAATGATTGGTTCACCATGGATGTTTATAGTGGGATTAGCAACAAGAGGTTCAGGTATGGAAGGTAGTGGTTTAGATATAGATTTGGTTACTTCAGTATTATCTTCACTCCTTCTATGTGCCTTGGCCTTTCTTCTGTTTCCCTTCTGCCATTCCTCTCTTTCTTCCATACTCTCACCAAATATACTCCCAAAAACCTCATCTAGGTTTGCAATCTTGTCTTCACCCCTGACTTCAATTCCTTTCTCTTCTTCAACTTGACTTGACTTTAGCTGTTGTTCAAGCTTTGCTTGTGCTCTTTTGTCAGCCTTTAGTTGCTTGACTTCTTCCTTCTTGGCTATTGAGAATTTGGGATGTCCTTGCATCACACATATGCTCTTTCCCTCTCTAGAGATAATAGCCCTATTTCTCCTTACAGCCTCATCCATGGTCTCTTTGAGATAAGCAATACTCCTACCTAAAAGCTTGTTCTCATCAGCTTTTGGAGGAGGAAAGTCCACTTCTTTTAAAGGATTCTTTGTAGAGTCCTTATTGGATCTTTTATTGGGCTTGAGAATTATAGCTTGTAGTTCTTTGGAAGAAGCTTCTCCATCCTTATGTCTCCCTACTGGCTTGAGCTCCATGTTGATTGGTTCAATCTTTGTGCTATATTTCACAGATGTTGATTTATCTTGTGTAGAGCCAAACAACAGTTGCAACCTTTCATCAATTCTCCTCCTTTGCTCTTTCACTTGAATTTCAGCTGCTGCTAGCTGAATCAAATCAATTCCATCAGGCTTTCCTTTGATTTGAATGATTGGAGAAGTAGTGATGGCAGGAACTAGCACTTTAGATATTTTGATTTTTGTAGATGGCTCTCCTTCCCCTTCCCTTTTACTCTCCCCCTTTTTGTTATCATCAAGGAGAGGGGTCAAGCCTTGTGCTTTTGCCAGCTGCATTAGGAGACTGGTTTGAGATTGTTGGTTGTGAAGAATGGTGGCCACAGAATCTTCAATAACTTGAACTCTGTCTTCCAACTTGGCCAGCCTTTTCTCAGTAACTGATTCCTTTTTCAATCTCAAAACCAAGTCCTGCAATGTACCATAGGGCATGACTGAATCCAATTTTTCAGAACTGTAGGATTTCAAGTCAGCAATATCCTTCCTGAGATCATCCATACTCAGATTCTGCTTTACTTGCTGCAACTTCATGAGATGCAGTGAGTCCAGGTGAGCTTGAAGGATAGCCTTGATACTTGCATGTGAAGTGTTCTGAATGGCCTGTTGAATAGTGTTGATTTGTTTGACTAATGAGACATTGAATTCCCCTGATCTATACTCCTTTGTCAAAGCCCATTCAGGTAGATTTGGAATTGAACTAGGGCCTTCATCTCCCCCTAAGTTCATGCTTCCATCAAAAGAAACAGAGTCATCATCATCAGAATTTACTCCAAATTCCTCAGATGGCTCACCAGCTGTAGAAGGCATCTTGTTAATAGCAGCTTTATCTCTTTGAAGAGATTCTGTTGTGTGTACTAGATGTAGTGTCTTTTCTGCCTCCTCATTGCCCTGAGCAGCCAACATTTGATAGGCTGACACAGGATGAGTAAAAGTGTCAGCATCCAGGGAAATGTTATCAATTACAGCTTTGTAATGTTGCTGAAATTGTCTTTCCTTTTCAGCATCATCCACAATCATTGACTCACTAGCAATGGCTGGTTCCACCCTTATATCTACTGTACCTGCCTTTCTCTCTTTTTCTCTATTTTCTTGCATCAGGGGCTCCCCCTGGCTCACACAACTCACTCCCTCACCTTCACCTACTAAGGTGGTACTCCTCTCACTTACTTTTGCCATGCTGGAAGAAATAGCATGCATTTTTGAGCTCTCAATCTCTCCTTTTGCCTGGGAGCAACCCAGCCTCTCACTCAAATTTTCACTCCCTTCCCTCAATCCTAAGAGTGATTGCACAGTATTCATGTCTTCTACACTTGGAATTGATTCAGTTATGTATGGAGAGACTATCAACGGATGTGGAATATCCGTTGAAGGTGAAACTGATGTTATCAACGGATAACTGCTGTTAAGCTTATCCGTTGAAGAGCAACCACTTGTCAACGGATGAGTGATATCCGTTGAAGAAGGAAAAGAAGTTGAAATTGAAAGTGATATAACTGTTGAATCTGTGTAGATTGATTTGAGATGTGGTGACACAGATCCTTCAATTATATCTGAAAGAATTTGCGGGTGATCCAACAAATCATCTAAGAGATGATGATCACCTGTATTTGAGTGGGGCTCCTCCCTGAGTTGTAAAGAGGGAGAATCAGGAATTGATGGGAATAACATATCCACATCCAGAGATGGTGATGAAGTGTTTGGTGATTGATGTGTGATTATTGTGAGAGAATGGGGCTGTGACTCCACATTTATTGGAGCCACATCAAACTGAGTTTGAGAAGGCATAGATATAGATGGATGTTTCTGTGCAGTGTGTGCACCCTGTGTAGAAGATTGGGTTCTAGCCTTCTTTCTTCTAATAAAAGCTTTTGTTGGTGAGTGTTTGGCTTCAGTGTCCCTCCCTCGTTTGTTCTGTGTTCCTGGTTGGGAACTATTTTCAATAGTAACATCCTTTTGGGAGGATGCAACTAGGGATGTGCTAGATACCTTTTCAACCACCACAGCTTTTTGAGAAACTGTGGCTTGGCTAGCTTGGGAAGCACTTAACTCTCCTTCCTTATCCTGGGGGTTTCTTTGATGTTCACCCCTCCCCTCACCACTCACACCCTGTTCACTCCCCTCAGGGTTAATGGTTGGTGTTACAACTGTTGTCTTTTGAGAAACAACAGAGGTGGTTTTCTTTGACTTTGATTTTGAAAGTTTAGTTTTGGTGACCTTGGTAGAAATCTGTTGGGGCATTGTCACAGATTTCATGGCCACACTAGAAGATAAAGAAATAGAGGGGTTGGAAGAAGTAGGAGTTGTAGAAGCAATTACCTCACCTACCTGAGGTGCATTCATGATTGGTAAATATACCAATGGCACACTGCTGTTGAGATCCATTCTCAATAAATCTGCAAGAACTCTTTTCTCTTGTGCCCAGCACTTGAGTTTATTATTCTCATTGATTATGACCAAACCTTCAGCAACATGGTTAGCCAATAACATAAAGAATCTAGCATAATAGATGTTATTAGGTCTATTAGCTTTGTTACCTAATCTAGTACCCAATTCTAGCATCACATAGTTGCTAAGGTTAAAATACCTATCAGAAACAAGCATATAGAGCATATTAACAAGAGATGAAGTTATGGCATCAAAATTACTAATTTTCCCAGAGAAAACCTTTATAAAGGCATCCCCAAGAAAACTCCATTCTTTCCTAAGGCCTTTTCTTCTAATACTCCCTAAACTAGCAGAGTTAAGAGAATAACCTATAGAATCTAACATGCTGGATACATCATTATCAGTGTGTGGTGTCATGGCATTGTTCTCAGGTAATTTAAAACATGCTTGTAAATCATCACAGTTAATACAGTGATTTTTACCTTTGAGAGTGAAGGAGATAGTCATATCTATGGAGTTGAACTCAGCAGTTGTCCAAATCTCCTCAACTACTTCACAGTAAATTGTTGGGGCTTCCAGCATTGCATAGCTAAGTTTACAGTTTTTGATGAAGTCCATCATTTTGTGATAGTCTGAATGGGCTTCATTCTTTTCTACCAAAGCTATGAAATTGTTCTTCTCATAGATGAACCCAGATTGAGACATAATTTTCACGACTGGTGCCATTGTTGTGAGTAGAGATTGCAGAGAATAACTTGAAGGTTTTGCAGAGAGAAAATGGTAAATGCTTGAAATTTTAAGAAAGCGTAAAGTAAAAATGAAAAATCAGAAGGGCTTATATGCTTTCAATAAGTATATGTTAGTGAATTTCAGCCGTTTAAGAATAAACTGTAAGTATTCTAACAACTACCTTTAAAACCAATACATACAGATGTATGTATGAGTATCAACGGTTAAGAACATAGAATCAACGGCTGTGAAACACCTGAATCGACTGATGTGACATTTCAACGGATAAGGCAAATTGTCATCCGTTGAAAGGTACTTCAGTTTTATCCGTTGACGGATAAAAATTCCAGAAATGTATTTGTCTTTCAACGGATAATGAATATCCGTTGATAGAGCAATTTTGACTTTCAACGGATAGGAAACATCCGTTGATGGTATAAACTTTGTTAAAAGTCAAATTTGTTCTAGCAACTAATATATTTCAGGCTTCAATTCAAATTGCAATAAGGACATGAATTTTAAGAGTAATTAAGCATACCTAGCTCACTTACTAATCTTGTGAATGTTGATTCATCAAGTGGCTTGGTAAATATGTCTGCAATTTGTTGTTCACTTGGAACAAAATGTAGTTCCACTGTACCATTCATGACATGCTCCCTAATGAAGTGGTACTTGATATCAATGTGCTTGGTTCTTGAGTGCTGTACAGGATTCTCTGTTATGGCTATGGCACTTGTGTTGTCACAAAAGATAGGAATTCTATCAACATGAAGTCCATAGTCAAGGAGTTGATTTCTCATCCATAACACTTGAGAGCAGCAACTTCCAGCAGCAATGTATTCATCCTCAGCTGTAGAAGTAGAGACTGAATTTTGCTTTTTGCTAAACCATGATACAAGCTTGTTTCCCAGGAATTGGCAGGAGCCTGTTGTACTTTTCCTGTCTATTTTGCAACCTGCATAGTCTGCATCTGAATAACCAATTAGATCAAAGCCAGATTCTCTAGGATACCAAATACCTAAATTTGGTGTACCCTTGAGATATCTGAAAATCCTTTTGATAGCTATTAAGTGAGACTCCCTAGGATCAGCTTGAAATCTAGCACACAGACATATAGCAAACATTATATCTGGTCTGCTAGCAGTTAAATATAAAAGTGAACCAACCATGCCTCTATAACTTGTAATGTCCACAGACCTTTCAGTCTTATTTAATTCAAGTTTGGTGGCAGTGGCCATGGGAGTTTTTGCAGATGAACATTCCATTAAGTCAAACTTCTTTAAAAGATCATGAATATATTTAGTTTGACTAATGAAAATTCCATTACTAACTTGTTTAATTTGTAAACCAAGAAAATAGGTTAGTTCTCCCATAAGGCTCATTTCATAATTACTTTGCATTAGCTTAGCAAACTTTTTACAAAGTTTATCATCTTTAGAACCAAATATTATGTCGTTTACATAAATTTGAACAAGTATACTAGAGCCATTAACATTCCTAAAGAAGAGAGTTTTATCAACAGTACCTCTAGTGAAGTGATTCTCCAAAAGAAATTTTGATAAGGTTTCATACCAGGCTCTAGGTGCTTGCTTCAGTCCATAGAGTGCTTTCAACAGATAATATACATAGTCTGGAAAATTTGGATCTTCAAATCCTGGAGGTTGACTTACATAGACTTCTTCCTCTAATTTCCCATTTAGAAATGCACTCTTGACATCCATTTGATAGACTTTGAAATTGGCATGAGCTGCATAGGCTAGAAAAATTCTGATGGCTTCAAGTCTTGCAACAGGAGCATATGTCTCATCAAAATCTATTCCCTCTTGCTGAGAATAGCCTTTAGCAACCAATCTGGCTTTATTCCTTATGATAATGCCATTTTCATCCATCTTGTTTCTGAATACCCATTTTGTGTCAATAGGACTCTTGTTCTTTGGTTTGGGTACCAGCTTCCAAACTTGGTTTCTCTCAAATTGGTTTAGCTCTTCCTGCATAGCTAATATCCAATCTGGATCCAATAAGGCTTCTTCCACTTTCTTAGGTTCCTCCTGAGATAGAAAACTACTATACAGACATTCATCTTGAGTAGCTCTTCTTGTTTGCACTTTAGATGATGCATCACCAATGATCAGTTCAAAGGGATGATTCTTGGTCCATTTCCTTTGAAGTGGAAGATGTGCTCTAGATGAGGTGGCCTCAGTATTGTCATGATGTGAGACAGAGTGTTGACTAGTTGAAACTCCCCCTGAGTTGTTGGTCCTTTGCAGGGAACTTGGAGTTCTATCAACTGATGATGTAAATCGATTATCTGTTGATAAACTATGATCAACGAATGCTTCATTTAGTACTTCAACGGATGATACACCATGTCTTTCAACGGATACTGCATTGCCTCTATCAACGGATGCAGAATTCTGACTTTCAACGGATGCAGTATTTTGTGCATTATCCAAGGGCATGTTTTGAATCCCTTTTGAAGTGTTATCTCCATCAGTCTCCTCTTCACTATCATCACAATATATCTCAATGTTGTCAAATTTGAGTCTCTCATATTGTCCCTCATCTGTTAGTCCATCAATCTTTTTATCATCAAACACAACATGCACAGATTCCATAACAATGTTGGTTCTTAGATTGTAGACCCTATAAGATTTTCCAGCTGAATAACCAACAAATATCCCTTCATCAGCCTTTGCATCAAACTTCCCTTTATGATCAGATTGATTCCTTAGTATAAAGCATTTACATCCAAAGACATGAAGAAAGTTTAGAGTTGGTTTTCTTCTCTTGAACAACTGATAAGGAGTCATGCCTTTAGCTTGATTGATCAAAGAGATATTTTGAGTGAAACAGGCACAATTAACAGCTTCAGCCCAGAAATATGTTGGTAACTTTGATTCTTCAAGCATTGTTCTGGCAGCCTCAATTAAAGATCTGTTCTTTCTTTCAACTACCCCATTTTGCTGAGGTGTTCTTGGAGCTGAGAACTCATGCATGATTCCATTTTCTTCACAGAACAGCCTCATTGATAAATTCTTGAACTCAGTTCCATTGTCACTCCTGATATTCCTAACCTTCAGGTCAGGATGATTATTGACTTGCCTGATGTGATTGATAATGATTTCACTTGCTTCATTCTTTGATCCAAGAAAATAGACCCATGAAAACTTTGAGAAATCATCTACAATCACTAAGCAATATCTTTTTCTTGCAATTGACAATAAATTGACTGGTCCAAACAAATCCATATGTAGCAGCTGTAATGGTTCATCAATTGTTGTTTCAAGCTTCTTTTTGAATGATGCTTTCCTTTGTTTGCCTTTCTGACAAGCATCACACAAACCATCCCTTGAGAATTCAACAAGAGGAATTCCTCTTACTAGGTCCTTTTTGACTAGATCATTCATTGTCTTGAAATTCAAATGGGATAGCTTCTTGTGCCATAGCCAACTCTCAACTGAACTTGCTTTGCTGAAGAGACAAGTAATAGATTCTGCATTTGCAGAGTTGAAGTCAGCTAAGTACACATTTCCTTTTCTAACTCCAGTTAGAACCACTTTGTTGTCTTTCTTACTAGTGACAACACAGGCTTCAGAATTGAAGGAAACTGTATTCCCTTTATCACATAGTTGACTGATGCTCAGTAAGTTATGTTTGAGACCATCAACTAATGCAACTTCATCAATGATGACATTCCTTGTTGAAATCAAGCCATATCCCATAGTAAACCCTTTGCTGTCATCTCCAAAGGTTATGTTAGGGCCAGCTCTTTCCTTAAACTCTGTGAGCAGGGAGAAATCTCCTGTCATGTGTCTTGAACAGCCACTGTCCAAGTACCATAGATTTCTTCTATTTCCCTGCACACCATAAAATCAATCAATTTGATTTTGGTACCCAAGTTTCCTTGGGTCCATTCTTGTTAGCCTTTCTCCTAGACTTCATTCCTCCTGCATCTCTAGACTTAGGTAACTTTGAGTCAACCTTGGTCTTGGATGTAGTTGGTTGAGGTGTAGGGTTAGTCACAGAATCATTTAGCACATTTGGAATATGATAAGGCATGGATTGTGCATACATGTTATTCCACATAGGCATATTGTATGGCATTTGAGGCATACTAAATGCAGCAAGATAAGGATTGTTAAAATATGGCATGTTTGCAAAATGTGCATAAGGATTCTGTTGAGACATAGTAGGCATAGCATGTAGAGATGATGCAGACATGTTAGGCATTGAAGAGGGTACAGTTATGGGGGTTTTCTTAATAGATTTGCAATTAGCAGATAGATGATTAACACTACTACAATGCACCCAGCTTTTTCTAGGAGCATACCTATCAGGTGTGTAATTGTTATGTTTGTTAACACCTACCTTCCCATTTCTGTTAGATTTTCTTTTAGTTTCCTTTTTATCCTCAACCATCTTGAGCCTATTATTTAACTGTTCTAAGGTCATGTGCCCTATATTCACCTTACTGACATCTTTGGATGTGCTTGCTTCTTCTTTAACAAAGTTCTTGGAAGTTGAACCAAACTTTTTGTTGAGTTTCTTTAGATTTTCACTATTAGAAACATCTGCCTGTTTTAATTGAGGAACCTTCAACGGATGCTCATTTTCTTCCTTCAACGGATAACCTTCATCATCCGTTGATTCCACATCCGTTGACAGCCCATCAATTAATTCCAGTTTCTTTTTGTTTTTATCCCAGGCAGTTTCACAGAATGATTCAATTCCTTGGACCTTGGCAATTTGAGCACTAACATCCCTAGATGTTTTCCAGGCTTTAATCACCTCTTGCTCTCTCTTTAATTGATTAGAAAGTATTTCTACTTTCTTAATAGATTCAGCTAGTTCATTCTCAACAGATATACAATGCAGCTTGGTTTTCTCTAGGTCAATCAACTTATCTTCTAACATAGCATTTCTATTACTTAAAAACAGATTGTTCTCTTTAATCCTACTATTTTCTTTAGCAAGAGATTTAAGAGACACACGCAAATGATACAATTCAGTAGACATGTCATTAAAAGCATCATTGCACTCTTCTTTAGTAAGTTGTGTTACATCAGTAGTGATTACCTGAGTTGTTACATGATTGCTTGATGAACTAACTTCATTTTCCTCAGAATCAGCCATGAGAGCTAAGTTGACATACTCCACATCTTCATTCTCTTCCTCTCCATCAGCTGCCCAATCTTTTTCTTGAGTAATGAAAGCCCTTTCCTTTTGCTTGAGCAGATCAAAATATTTCTTCTTGTAATCTACTTGGTCAAATTTCTTCTTTTCAGAAGTTGGCTTTTTGCACTCACTTGCAAAGTGTCCACTTATACCACAATTGAAACACTTGAACTTTGATTTGTCCACCATGTTCTTATGAGGTTTAGTGGCTCTAGTGTTTTTCTTAAACTTCATCTTTGCAAATCTTCTGGACAGAAATGCAAGATGCTCATCAACACTATCAGAGTCATCTTGACTGGAGTTGTCTTCATTCTCAGCAACTTGCTCTTTTCCTTTGCTTGATTCCTGATATCTTGTACCATCTTTGGAGTTTGATGTAGATCTCACAGTTTCTTGTCTGCATTCCCTCTCATTTTCAGCTACCAATGCAACTGAACTTCCTTTCTTTCTCCCCTTCTCCAATACCTCATCCTGTTCCAACTCTAGTTCATAAGTCTTCAAGATTCCATATAATCTTTCAAGAGTGAAGTCCTTATAATCCTGAGAGTTTCTTAAGGAGACAGTCATGGGTTTCCATTCCTTTGGCAAGGATCTTAAGAATTTAAGATTTGAATCCTTCACCTGGTACACTCTACCATACAGCTTCAATCCATTCAACAGCTTTTGGAATCTGTTAAATGTGTCATTTAAAGATTCATTTTCTTCAAAATGAAAATACTCATACTGTTGAATGAGAAGCTGCATCTTGTTCTCTTTTACTTGTTCTGTACCTTCACACAGCAGCTGAACTGTGTCCCAAACCTCTTTGGCAGTTGAGCAATTTATCACATTATCAAACATATCCTTGTCAAGACCATTAAACAAAATGTTCATAGCCTTCTTATCCTTGTGGACTTCTTCTGTGTCTTCCATTGTCCATTCTGCTCTAGGTTTTGGAATGGATTGACCAACAGCAATTGTGGCCGTAGCAACTGTGGCTACTTTGTGCGGAATGTGAGGACCATTCTCAATACAGTTTACATAACCTTCATCTTGGGAGAGTAGATGAAGGTGCATTTTCACCTTCCAGTGGTGATAACTGTCTCTGTCAAGAACTGGGATTTTTACTCCAATATCCTTCTTACTCATCTTTGTTAGATTCCAAGATCTTTAAACTCTTTGTTTGTCAAGAGCCTGCTCTGATACCAATTGTTATTTCTAGAGAACTAACAATGAGATTTACAGAAGGGGGGTTGAATGTAAATCTCAAAACTTTTTCAAGTTTTGAGCAGTTTATAAAGACTGTGTGTTCAAGATGAACAAGTGTGTGAATTGCTTTAAGCTGATACAGACAGATATATATTCAAACACAAATGTAAAGAACACAATAAACCTTTAAAAACTTTTCTGGTGGATTTGTTGTTCCACCAGAGATGGTATTTCAGAAATTCTGTGATCTAAGAATTTGATCACAGCTGCATCCTAGTACAAACTAGATAATTTTTCTCTCAAGATTTTTCTAAACAGCTCTGGAAAAATTCTTATCTAATTACTAGCTACTACTTGGTTTATATATTACCAAGTTTACAAGTGAAGACAGGGATATAATAAAATAATAAAGTAAGATCTCCACTTGTTTCTTCTCCAGTTCACTCCAGTATTTTGTTGACTTAATGTCTCTTTATACTAGAGTAGAACGGCTGCTTTTTCTGATGTTCCTGAAATTAGGCTGCCACATTTCAGTTATCTCTGTTCACCCACGTGCCTCTGTTTGTAGGTACAACTACCACTTATCAACGGTTAATCAACAGAACATCCGTTGAAGCTTTCATCCGTTGATGCACTCATCCGTTGAAGGATGTTATCCGTTGAAGCTTTAGAGACATCTGTTGAAGCTTAGCTTCTCATCCGTTGAAGGTCTTTAAGTCATCCGTTGATACCACTTCATTTATACAAAATTACAAGGCATGAAATATTTACAATTGGCCTTCCTATCTGCATATCTTCTAGTAGTCAACATGACTCATAGTTTCTCTCAACTTCTAAGAATTACATCTTAAATACAGAGACTGAAATATGCTACAACACTAGACTTATTTCTAAGTAAAGCTACACCATCAACGGATAGCCAAAGTGGTCTTATCCGTTGAGGCTACAGACACTGAATTTCTACTTAAGTATTTTGTTAAACATATCATCAAACTAATGCACATATATTCCTAACAACATCATAAGGTAGAGTTGGAGAGGGATATATTACTTTTCTAAATTGAAATTTAGAGGGGTGCATTCAATCAAGATTTTAAAGTATTTTTTTGGATTCTCGAAATCAAGAGTTATTCAATTTGGATTTAAAAAAATCTTTTAAAATCTGATGGTATTCAATAGAGATTAGAAATAGTCTTTTAAAATCTGAGTGTATTCAATTCAGATTATAAAAATTCTATTGAAATCTAACGATATTCAAGATGGATTTTTAAAAATCTATCAAAATCTGATGGTATTCAAAAGTTCGTGGATTTTGTTTTATTTGAAAAAGTGGTGGATTTAAATGAATTTGCTAGTTCATTTTAAATCTTCTGAAATCTCTTTAAAATACAGGATTTCTGAAAAAATTCACAAAATCAGCAAGACTCTCCAGATTTTTTATCAACTCCGTCAAAATCCACGACAAGTAAAATCAACAAAAATCTTTTAAAATCCATGAATTATTATTAATCCTTTAAAATCTAAAATGAATACACGCTCCTTAGTATTAACTTTTAAACATGTGAAAATGATGGGGTAATATATATTATATAATCTTAACTTTTTAAGTTTATAGTAAATTATTTTATGATCGTTTTTTAGTTAGAAATAGCGTAAAAACCTGTGCGAGGCACGGGTCTCCATATATATTGAAATATTATCTTGAACGAGTTTGTATTTATACAGAAATAATTTTTTAATACGATAAATAATCATTTTAACTTTTTACTGGATTGTCATACTTTTTTTTTCATACATACTATTAAAACGGTATAAGATAACTTTAGTGGTGAAAACTTATTTTTTATCATATAATTTGATTTTAACTTATCCTGATAATTTTGAGATTTGATATTTATTGAAAGTTATGTGATTCTAATTAATAAAAAAATCAAAACTATATCATAATAACAAAAATATTTGAAATTGTTCGTAGGGATATGCATCGGGTCACTTCGGGGTCGGGATTACTATCCCCGCTGCTGATCCCCGAACACACCTTGAATCTGAAACGGGGATTCTTTTCGTTACCGGTCTCCGCTAGAACGGGGATTCCCACGGGGATGCGGAAAATATTTAAAAATAATAATTTTGTATTTCTAGTACATTTTTTAAATAAAAAATAATCTACTAATTCGTAATACATAAAAATATTAATAATATCTCATATTTTTAATATTAAATCATATTAAAACTGATTTATAATCTAAATAAATGACAAATTAAAAATATATTACATATAATGTAAAAAATAGATCAATAAAATTATAGATTATTTTAAAATTATTATATTTTTTTAAATACTATTTTTATAAAACTTTATTTAATAAAATATATATAAAATATATAACTCATCATGATATATATATATATATAAACAAATCAGGGTTAATTAAGAAAATTAATAAATGTAAAGTAAATGAAACAAATTAGAAATGAATATGAGGCCAGTGAAACAAATATGAGGTGGTGTCATTTTTAAAATTTTATAATAAAATTACAAAAATTAATAAAAAGGAGGCATGTAAATAATATATATCAACGCTTTTTATACTCAAAAATTAAAGTAATAAAAATGAACTTGATAAAAAGAGAGGATGTAGGTTATCTAATAAAAAATTTAAAGTTAACTCAAGAAGTGATATAGTGCAATGGTAGTGACATGTAATGTTTGAGTAGGAGGTTTGGTGTTCGATTTTTAGGAGATACAATGATATACTTATTTTTAACATAGAGGATGACATTTTTTATAATTTTTCAATATAAAAGGGCAAAATTATAATTTGACAGCCATTCAAATGGCTCAAATTGCCCTTGTTATTTATAATAAAAATACAAAAAATAAATAAAAAGGAGGAACGTAAATAGTATATACCAACATTTTATATACTCAAAAATTAAAGTAATAAAAATGAACTTGATAAAAAGAGAGGATGTAGCTTATCTAATAAAAAATTTAAAGTTAACTTAAAAAATGATGTAGCGCAATTGTAGTGACGTGAAATATTTGAGTAGTAGGTCTGGTGTTCAATTTTTAGGAGATACAATGTTATACTATTTTTTAACATAAACTATATGAGAATGACATTTTTATAATTTTTCAACATAAAAGGGCAAAATTATAATTTGACAGCCATTAAAATGTACAATGTTATATTATTTTTAACATAAAGTATATGAGAATGACATTTTTATAATTTTCCAACATAAAAGGGTAAAATTGTAATTTGACAGCCATTAAAATGTCTATTTGCCCCTTGTCCTCTTATAATATATAGAAGGAGAGGAGATGGTGTGCCACATCTTACATATGTAACTCTGTTAGGGTTGGGAGTTGGATATGAGAAGGTGGTATAATTTAGCTGTGTAATTTTTTTTTATTAATTAATTAACATATTAGTGTACGATTTTTTTGGGAGGTGTTATTGATTTTTTTGAAAGATGTTAATCAATTAACCAAACCAATCAATTATACCCATGTTTGCTTATAATAATATAATAACATGTATAGTTTTTTTAAAAAATGTTATTGATTATTTTGATAAGTGTTCATCGAACAATCAAATCAACCAATTATACTATCTTTGCTTATAATAGCGTGTAACACCCCATTCTTTAAATAGAAGGAGATATTACTTAAAATCCATAAACCTGCAACATAGCAGTAATATATTTCTAACAATAATAAAACTGTCTATAATCTCCAAACTGTCTAAACCAATAATATAAATGTAGAAATCTCTAATTAAATAATTAAGTCTAGATAATGATAAGGTCTGAAATCATAATCGTTAAATGGGGTAGCTCTCCATCACACAGTCCCAGATCCCCCTAAGCACCTGCTAGAAAAAGAATACGGCATGAGCCAAACGCCCAGTACGGATTTGGAATACAATTTATAAAACAAATCAGAAACAAAGAATTCAAAATTTATAATAAAACAATATTTTTAAAATAAGGCTGAAGCAACAAGGGGTTTGGATATTTCATACCGAGATCAAAACAGATACAAATACACACATCATAGGGTACCTAATGTGTGAAATAGAATGGATAACGTGTACGGCATATACAACGTCACCATAAATTAAATCATAAATCAAACTCTGGGTACACCCACGTATCCTGAACAAATATCAAATGCGCAAAAGCTCCTCCCAAGAGCTAATAGAAGGATACGCCGTGACCAATCACACTGTCACGGAAGTGTCGTGTCACTGGTGTCGCAATGACACGGCTGTAGTACCCCTACAGCTGGTTAACTCGGTATACCCTATATCTCTAAGGGTCAAATAAAAATATTCTTGCAAGATTTTAAAAATCACCTGTCACAAGTAATTCATATTTCCAAAATAGAGGGTGTCATAAATAATTTTTGAAAACCGCATAAACCGATATTTAAAACTTTCCAAATCAATTTTTAAAACAATTTTCGGAAGTCAAAACGATCAAACAATATTAACGATACGAGTGAAATATGGAATTAAACAAATCAGAGATATCTAATTTATAAGAGGAGTAGCGCTTAATAAAAAGATGACAGAATCAGTACCTCGAATATTGCAAACTCTAATATTAAAGAAATCTGCGAACGTTCCGCTAAATTCCCGGCCCCCGGTCTAATTAACAAAATAAAATTTATTATTTATATCCATTTTATTTACTTAGTCCATCACAACAACCTTGACATAACCTTGATTTTATATTAGTTGATAGGGCCTATAATCTAAGCTAACTAAAACTTAGATACTAGTAATATTTCCTTCAAAAGTTTACAAAATCAAATCAAACTTGAATAACAATCTTACGACGTCATGCTACCCAGAAATGTATCACAAACTTGTCACTCTAAAAAAATAGAATAGCACCACGAATATATCATAATCAAAATAAAATAGTACAAAAAGATCCATTTAAATGAATTCATAAAAAAGATTGGTAATAAAATATTATTATATATATATATTTGTTGATTATAAATTAAATTTGCATAAATTAACATGAGTGTCCCTCAAAGTTTCGAATCTGCACATAATAACAATAATATTATGAAATCTATCCATGAATGTTAATTTGAAATAAGACCCGATGCATGTAAAATCAAAGTACAATAAAATAAAAGAATAGAATCTTATTTTAATAATTTGATATCTATACATTACACGTGATATCCTACCAAACTTGTGTGCTATGCTAGTTAGCCATACAACCTGGTTGATACTTTAACTACATGATGGACATAAACAATGCATAAAACGTAGAGCAATTAACAATTATTATATAAAAAATATTTACCTACTTCTCTAGTAAGAACCGACAACAGACTATCACCTCACTTTCTCTCCTCTATAAACAGCTCTGCTTCTTAAATCTCTGTTCCGCTCAGTATACCTTTAAAGAATAGGGTTTTGGGTGCGTACTCTTATAAACACAATAGAACTGAACAATATATAACCTACTAACCTCACCTATTTCGATTAGAATTCTTAAAGCTTTAAAAAATAAATAATAAATTCAATCATAAATATATATTTTAAGTTCTAGTTCCTTTCTTATTAGTAAATATAAAATAATATAAAGCCTATATTATTATTATTATTATTATTATATGAAATATATATAAAATTCACGTATATTACATATATACCCCCTTAAAAAGGATTCCGTCCCCGAAATCAAACGAAACTAAATAGTTTTACCTGAGTCAAATAAATGCGGATATTTCTCACGTATAGCTTCTTCTAATTACCACGTAGCCTCTCTTTCTGAATGAATCTTCCATAAAACTTTTACAAACGGAATGATGTTCTTCCTCAAAACTCGCTCCTCTCGAGCTAAGATAACCTCAGCTTCTTCCTCACAAGAAAGATCCTCTCCAATCTTATGCAATGGATACTGAACTACATGTAATGGATGATATTTATAGCCCCTCAAAACAGACACATGAAACACATTATGCACATGAGATAGTTGTGGAGGCAACGCAACTCTATAAGATACTTCCCCAACTTTCTCCATAATATCAAAAAGTCCAACATATCTTGGACTAAGCTTCCCCTTCATACCAAAACGTTTCACACCCTTACAAGGCGATATCTTCAAGAACACATGATCATTTGGCTTAAATCCACCAAACTTTCGATGTTGATCAGCATAACTCTTTTGACACGATTGAGCTTCCTTCAAACTTTTTTTAACTTTCTCTTCCATCTCATTAGTGATTCTAACCAGCTCGGGTCCTTTAATGACTCTCTCTCCAACCTCATCCCAACAAGATGGTGCTCTACACCTCCTACCATATAAAGCCTCAAATGGTGGCATACCAATACTCGCGTGCCAACTATTATTGTACGGAAACTCAACCAGATACGGGTACTTGTTCTAATCACCTGTCCACTCTAACGCGCAAGCCCTCAACATATCCTCCAATGTCTGAATCATCCTTTCTGAATGTCCATCGGTCTGCGGATGATAAGCTGTACTGAAATTAAGCCTCGTACCCCAAACTTGTTGGAACCCCTTCCAAAAACATGATGTAAATCTCGTATCCCTGTTAGAAACTATTGACACAGGCACACCATGAAGTCTGACAATATCACGCTAAAAAATATCTGCTAACTCATGAACAAGAGTAATCTCTCTAATAGGCAAGAAGTGAGAGGACTTAGTAAGTCTGTCAACCACCACCCATATGACATCATTTTTCTTGAAAGTCCTCGGCAAGTGAGTCACAAAATCCATAGTAACATTTTCCCACTTCCAAACTGGAATATCTAGCTACTGCAATAGTGGAACCTGAATGAATAGAAAATAAAGAACTATGAGCCTCCTTCAATATTTCCTCATGAATTATCGAGTTTGCGGGAACACACAATTTACTACCCAACCATATCACACCCTCATCATCAACACGAAAATGTTTTTGTTTTCCACCTGCCACCTCAGATATTATAGCTTCCAAATCGGTATCATTCTTCTGAGATTCCTTAACCCTTGAAATAAGATTTGGTTCCACTTTCAAACTTGTAATGCTACCTCCTGACCCTCTAACAATAACTCAACCCCCAATCGCTCCAAATCTGAAATAAAGTGCATCTGGGTAATAAAAGATGCAACACTCCCCAAGTTCTTCCTACTAAGAGCGTCTGCCACTATATTCGCCTTTCCTGGATGGTACTTAATATTTGCATCATAATCCTTAAGAAGTTCCAGCCACCTCTGTTGCCTCATGTTAAGATCCTTCTGAGTAAAGATGTATTTGAGACTCTTGTGATCAGTAAAGATGTCACAAGTCTCTCCATACAAATAATACCTCCAAATCTTCAAAGCAAAAATCACAGCCGCTAATTCCAAGTCATGGGTAGGAGGCGTAAGAAATCATTTTCCCATGCTTCATAAGAACACACCCCAATCCTCTCTTAGAAGCATCACTATAAACCTGAAAACCTCCACTACCTGATGGTAACACAAGTATTAGAGGAGACACCAACCTATTCTTCAACTCTTGAAAGCTCTTCTCACGATCATCGTTCCACTCGAACTTAACGCCTTTCCTCATTATTTGAGTCAACGGAAAAGCTATGGAAGAGAAACCCTCCACAAAGCGCCTATAGTAACCTGCTAAACCCAAGAAACTCCTCACCTCCGTCATATTGCTAGGTATGGGCCAATTAGTAATAGCTTCGACTTTCGTAGGATCCAACTCAATGCCCCTACCAGACACAATATGCCCGAAAAATGCCACTTCCTCCAACCAGAACTCATACTTGGAAAATTTCGCAAACAATTTCTTCTCCCTTAAAATTTCATGTACAGTACGTAAATCTGCTTCTAGAGTATATCAAGATATCATCGATGAAGACCACCACAAATTTATCCAGATAATCATAAAAGACTCGATTCATCAAATCCATAAATACCGCTGGTGCATTCGTCAACCCAAAGGACATTACGAGAAACTCATAATGACCATAACAAGTGCAAAATGCAGTCTTCGGAATATCTTCATCCCTCACTCATAACTGATGGTAACCTGACCTCAAATCTATCTTTGAAAAGTACTTCGCCCCTTGTAACTGATCAAACAAGTCATCAATGTATGGCAAAGGATACCTGTTTCTGACAGTCACCTTATTCAACTCCCTATAGTCAATACACAATCTCATGGAACCATCCTTCTTCTTCACAAACAATACAAGAGTGCCCCACGGAGACACACTTGGCCTGATAAATCCCCTATCCAATAACTCTTGCAACTGCTTCTTCAATTCCTGCAACTCAAGTGGTGCCATCCAGTAAGGCGCCTTAGAAATAGGCTCAACACCTGGAACTAGTTCAATAGTAAAATCCACCACTCTATGTGGTGGCAAACCTGGTAGCTCATCGGGGAACACATCTTCATACTCCCTCACAACTGGATAATCCTCGATGCGAGGTTCATCCTTCGATGTATCCTTCACAAAAGCAAGATAGCCATCACAACCCTTAGATAAAAGTTTGTTCGCCTTTAGAGCAAAAATTAATTTAACCTCCCCCTTCGGCTGAGACCCTTGGTATACAAATTCTGGTTTAGTTGCATCCCCAAAGATCACCCTTTTTCCTTGACAATCAATTGTGGCACGATGTTCACTCAACCAATCCATGCCCAAGATAATGTCAAAGTCATGCATCTCCATTGGAAGCAAGTTAACCTTACAATTTCTATCGCCAACAACTATTAGACACTCTCGATATACATCAGATATAATAACAGAATTCCCCATTAGGGTAGCAGTAGACATATGAGGATATAATAATGAAGGTGCAACGCCAAGATGATGAACAAACAATAAAGACACAACAGAATGGGTCAAACCAGTATCAAATAATACATAAGCATCACGTCTACTAACAAGAAGTGTTCCTGAAACGGTGCCTGAATTAGTTGCTGCTTGATTTGAAGTCAATGCAAACACTCTGGCTGTAGGATTCTGCTGACTGCCACCACCAGCTCCTCCTCCACCAGTGTTGTGTGACACTGTACAATCCTTTGCCCTATGGGACATGCTACCACATAAGAAATAAGCCCCAGTCTGTCTGTAACAAGCTCTACCTGGATGATGTCCATCACATGTAGCACAAGAAGCCATTGGAATCATACTGGGGTTTCCCCCATATACTGAGTAACGGCTCTGCCCCTGCTGATGATTCTGCCACTGTCTAGGCTGCTTCTGTCGCTGAAACTGCTGATTCAGAATCTGATCAACATACTGATTCCGGCCGTGGAATGACTGACCACCTCTATTCTGATTCTTAGTCGCTTAAAAGAGTTTGAAAAACGAGAATATGTTTGAAAAACGAGAATAGTTAGAAACGAGATGGAAGCATTCGGTTTTAACATACTTTGTCGAATAATAGTGCTAGTCGCCTTGGTCAGTTTTGGACAGTCTAAATCTATTTACCAAGTGCTTATAGAAAGTTATAGTCTTGTATATCATATACCTTAACTCATATAAGAGTTTATATTTTAAAGAACGTGAAGAGCAAGATTATAATAACTCATTTTTACCATTCAAGTTAACTAGTTTTACTCGGCTTTTTCTTGTTTATATTTGGCCGAATAGAACTTAGGAGTGCATTCACATTTACTTACTTGTCTTGCATTTGTTTGTGTGATTTGTCCTTCGTGTGACATATCCCGACAATTTTTATAAAATTCTACGCACTAATTTAACGCATATTAGCGTGGCGAATGCTAAATATTTAATGCGTAATAGTGTCCTTATACTATATCTTCTATATATTTGTGCGTTTGTAGATTGTATTTTTTCTTTGCAGTGTGGTGAAGTGAAGTGAGGTGATCTTTGTTTTAAAACCCAAGTATTAGGCGTGCTAATGGGGAGTTAGTAGCCTTTGCACCGTGAGTAAAAGGAAAGACCCAAGATCTAAGATCTAAGATCCTGGACCTGTAAAGAAGAAGAAGTACAAGTCTACCCAAGGTCTTGCAAGTGCTTGAGAAGGTGACTAGGTTGTTACGCCTCAATATAATTCTTGTTATTAGGTTGTAGCTATTTATTTTAAGGAGGTTATGTGTGTGTGGCACTCCAAGAGAAATTAATAGTTGTAAAGGTTTCTCCGCCTACTATAGAGGAGTTTCTTTATAGTAGAGAAAATCTCGAGTCCGGGAAGAAGCCCGGGGACTAAACTAGGGATGAGTGGACTTCGATTGAGTATTCATCCACCACGAAACTGGATAAAATCGACTGTGTCGTCTAACTTCTTTTTGTATCTTTATAGTCCGCACTTAACATACTTGCATACAAGTGGTTAAAGTAAAATAGGAGAAAAAAAAATCAAAAAGCTGAGCTCTAAATTTTAAAATGTGATAAGCTATTCAATCCCCTTTTAGCTTATAGTACCCTTACACGAGACCTATCACTGTCCAATTGTCTCGTTCCCGTCGTGTCGACTCTAGTTGATATCGAGTCTTTCCGTCAATTTCCTTCGTGTCAGCAGAAACTCCTTATGCAAATAATGCAGTCATCATGTTTAGTAATCTTCATGTCCTGGTGGGTGAAAATCCGGTACCAACACACACAGATCTATTATGGTCAATAAAAGTGCCAAATTTTGAAATGTCGTGTTTTGAAGCTTAAAGCATATACTAAAATTTTGGAATCGGTCTAAAAATTTACATGTTGAAAATTATAGTTTTGCACTCGCTCAAGTGCATGAAACAAACTCAAACATTCACTTCCTCAGCATTAGACAAACACTAACAAATTGATCGAAATTAACACGAAACTCCATTCAAATTTAACAAACCCTATAGGCGACGAAAATCAAGTTCGAATTCTCGTAACAATGAAATTAGTTCGAAATCTATACTTCTTTTCACATGATAAAATTTAGTTAGAAAACCTGAAAGTAGCTGTATGATTTAAAAATATAACCCCCTAATTTGTAAAATATTACCTAAAATGAGAATGTTGTGAAAAGCAAGTTTAAAATATTTCATGGTGTTTAACTGATTTTTTAATAATAATAAATTAAGATAAATTAATCTAATCTTGATTTTCCTAAGCACATATTTATGCAGGATAAACAAATTTAAATAAGAGTAAATAAGAGGTTTAATAACACAATTTAATTAAATAATATCAATAAAAATATACTATGTCAATTATACATTAAGTTTAAATACAAATATGTGACCTTAAATTTCTAGTTAGGTTAAAAAGGCTAGCAATTACAATTAGAAAATGGTAGATATTTTAAATCGATTTCCAAATCCTTTTACAAAATATATGATATAGTAATCTCTAAATTTTAATTTATAGAGTATGTATAAAACAAGATCTCATCTCAAGTTATTAGGTATCAGTTTTTCTATGACGTGGTTTTTCTATGACGTGCTTCTGAGCACACAATAAATAGTCATATTTACATTTTTTTTTATAATTATGATTGACCTCCTAAATGCACAAAAATTATCATCAATAAAAATCAATCAACTTACTGAATAATCATTATTATAGCGTGCACATGAGTATATACTAGACAAATTAGGTATTATTTTTTAAAAAAAAATTAATGTGTAACAAGAATCTTCTATGTTAAAATTTTAAAACTATTTTACGATGAATCCCATAAATTGTATAACAACGTGCCATTGGAATTGAGAGTTCATAATTCTTTGTTTCATTGAAGTATGGACGAGGGCGTATTTATGTAGGGGTCAGCGGGGATACATGGCCCCTACCGAACCAAAAATTAGCAGTTTATTAAAATTTTGAGGATAAATATGTTTTATAAAGTATCCCCACTAAAAAGTTAAATTCCACTATAGTGTTGATATTCTTTTATAATTTTAGTCATATTTAGTTTTATTTATAGTTTGATGATCATAAATTCAAGAATAAATGGTTGAAATACTAATTTTCAGCACATAATATCAAAAAAAATTAAAAAATATTACTGAAAATTACCAAAAAAATTGAATTTGGACCACTAATGCATAACAAAATCACTGAAGTACATGATGCCTTCATAGAAATCGTGTCCTGGATTCGCCCCTGAATATCGAATACATGTCAATCATATAAGTCTAGTTTTAAGGTTCATGGCTCGATGCGTTTGAAAGCTGACAATTCAAAATTTATTGTAACGTCTTACTGTACTCATTTATAGACTTTTATAGATTGATTTTTCTAGTGTGTGTCCAATGACACATACTAAATGCGGAATTTAATGAGTTTTGTAAGATCTCCCTTAAAATGGATATATTAAGTTAGCAGGGGGGCTAAATAGCTTAATTATAAATATAAAATTATTGTGGTATTTTAGAATAATTTATCCTTTTTTAAAACTTTATCGAGTAGTTATACAATTTATATGTGCGTAAATAAAGTGCGACGAAAGAAAATACCACACAATGATTTTATGTTGGTTCGCGTTGGTGCAACCCCTAATAGATTCGTTCACCCCTACGTCCAGTCCCCGAGCTCCTCTCCCGGACTTGGAATTTTCCCTTATAATAAATTCGCTCTTTTATTAGGCGGAGAAGCCTTTACAACCTTACAAGTGTTTGTCTTGGTGGGTAAAACCGGGTTACCACCTAAAAATAAATGTAATACATACACAACTTATCTTAGACAATAACTTCACGCTATTTTTTCAAAGGTGATGTATCACCTTATGTAGATTTGATTTCCTTAGCTTTTTTTGGTCTTGGATCATAATGAGTCGGTTTCAGGTCTTTCCTCTTCTTCAAGGTACATAAACTACTAACTCCCCGTTAGTACGTCTAGGACTTGGGTCTTCGAACGAGAATCACCTCACGTCACTCCTCGTCATTATAAAATTAATAAGACAATCAACAAAAATAAACCGAGTAGAGAAAAGATGATTTGAACTAGTATGTCATGGTACTAGCCCATAAGAGTGTATAATATCTAAATAAGAATATTAAAACTAAACACGTATACTTGACTTAAGATAATAAATAATAATCGAGTATATTTATAATTACTCCTTTATAGAGTAAGTTAAATTTCTGGAGTAATTTGAGAAGTCTTTTATGTAAAGTAATATAGCTTATGACTTCTTTCGTATTCTTTTTCTTTTGATATATAAATTTATAATACTTATACTTTAAGCTTGTTGGCTTAAGGATTTAATGTATACTTGTGTTTTGATGATTATATAGTCAAAGTATACCTTTAACGTCAGGCACGGTTTATGAAATTTATTTATTTAGCCAGGATCCAAATAAATGAAGTGCAAGTAATTGGCTTAAGATTTGTGCTTTTGAAGTTTAGACGAATAATTACGAATATTTTACATATATCGAAT
This sequence comes from Apium graveolens, assembly GCF_009905375.1. NCBI lineage: Eukaryota > Viridiplantae > Streptophyta > Magnoliopsida > Apiales > Apiaceae > Apium > Apium graveolens. The sequence continues at coordinate 28,367,377 of NC_133653.1, forward strand.
TATAATCCCACGAAACACTAAAGATGTTAGTTAGGATTTATACGATATGTCTAATAATTATTTATATACACGATATGTGTTACCAAGAACGAGATAAATAAAGTGAAATTAATGGGCTAACTAATGGATTTGGTTCGTCTTTAAATTTGACAAATAATTACCAAATGTTTATATAAATCGAGTTATAATCTCACGGAACACTAAAGATGTTAGTTGAGATTATACAATACCTTTTGTACTATTTTATGTTCACGATATGTGTTAGCCAAGATCGAGATAAATGAAGTGCGAGTAATTGGCTAACTCATGAACTTAATCCGTCTTGATATTTCACAAATTATGAAGTATTATATATCGATCTATAACCCCTCGAAACACTAGAGATGTTAGTAAGGCTTATATGATACTTCGTAATATTTTATATGCACGATATTTGTTAACCTAGACCGAGATAAAGGCAGTGCAAGTAATTGGCTAACTCGTGAAGTTATGTCAAATAAAATTTCACCCTTGGAGATTAAGTACTTTTAATTATAGATCTTCTTCTTTATAAGTTTGTTTATAAGATCAAGTACTTGTTCGAATCCGAGTTCGAATCTTAGTTCTCTTTACGTTTGAGAACGTTTTTTTATAAGAGATCTTGTATTAGCGCTTAAGATGAAGTATAGAAATTAAGTACAAAGCTCAAATAAAAATAATTCAAATAAGAAGCTAAAAGTTACCACTTTTGGAAGACGATCAAAAAAGTTCGCCAGAGGTTTGACCAGATTTTGCCACTTCGGATGAAATTGGACAGTCCTTCGGGAGGCCGAAAAGTGGTAGTGGATGAGCTCACTTGGTGGTAGGAAGCTTGGTTGGGTGAAGCTAAGCTTGTATATCAAAAACCTTGTATATATGATAATATATCTAAAAGAGAGAAGGTTTTTGAGAAGAAGTATGTGTTTATAGATTTGAGATAGATGAAGAAAGTATAATTTTTGAAAATCGCAGCAACTTTCAGTTTCTTAGCTTGAAGAAAATGGGTTGGGGTGAGGTTTATTTATTGGAGAAGTTAGGTAGTTTGAATGGTGGAGATTTAAGGAGAATGGATGGTGGATGATGGAAGTAGCATGGATTGATGACATGGAAAGCAAGTTGTGTTTTTTTAAAACTTGACATATAATAAAAACAAGTGTATGTAGCTTCCAATCCCAGCTGATTTATAAATAAATAATATATTTTCCTTTTTCTTTTAATCATTGTTTAATCACTTAATTAAACATTAAGCACCATTAAATATGACCACCCTAAAATTCTTAATTAAATACCATAAAAAATATGATAAATTTCTAGATATTATAAAATGATTTCCTGCAAAAAAAATCAACTTTGGTCAATAGTAGCTAGGTCAAATGTGGTCAGTTGTGGGACAAATTGCCTCGATTTTTGTGCCCGGATAAAAATTCTCAAAATGCTACAAAAATTTTACCATGCATAAAAAATACCATTAAAATTATCCATGTCAAATTTCAAGTTATTCTAGCATGTGGAAGTATTTTGTTTAAAATTAAAACGATTGTATCGGCTTTTGCTTCTTAATAAAATACCATTGATCTTGAAATAAAAGAGATGGATCTTTTGGCCAAAGTTTTTACTTGTATAAATACTTAGAATATATTTTTATAATATATCAAAGGTAGGAAATATTTTGAGTATATTTAAATAATTTTCTCTGAGAAATGTTGACTTTACGAAATGAAAGAAAATTACTTCAAGTATATATTGATTGAGTTACAAAAATGGATATTAGTATTCCAACCATGGATATTTATAAACTTTGAATAAAAAATATTTTGATATATGTAAAAATATATTTTGGAGTAAAGAGTAAAATATTTTTGATATAGCACGAGACCTCTAAAGAATAGTTCTGTAATATTACTTTTCGAGCTTGTTGCCTTATTGATGTTGTAATAGAGATCTAAAAAATTTCAAGTCTGAATATTTCTTCTTTGATATGTTGCCTTAGAGATATATTCCATAAAAGATATAATTTTGATATTTCATAACTTTTTATATTTATATCTAGAATACAAATATATTTGAAAATAATTTTGCCAATTTGACTATTAGACTTTGATTTAGATCAATTAAATATATGTTCAAGTGGAGAGGTAATACGTGTATTTAAATTTTATGTTTAATCGTACAAATACCAAAATAAATAAAATATCGAAGATATTCTTTCAAGTATAATTTTTTATTGGCTCCTATTTATTAATAATAGTGGAAGTCCTCCATACACAAAAATTTCACCAATCAAAATGGGGCTAAACTTATGAGATTACGCACTTCCCATGTGCCCTTGAGCACATGCTAGAATAACCGTTTATATAATAGAAGAATCAGACAAGGAATTCCTTTGAATGGGACATGTTAATATGATTATACGAGTAAACAATTTACTCATTCAGACAAGGAATTCCTTTGAATGGGACATGTTAATATGATTATACGAGTAAACAATTTACTCATTCAGTCCCTTTAGGAAGTATAAGTTGGGGACGAGAAGTCGGCACACATTTTAACGCTAATTTATAACATACTTTCATGTATTATTTCAATTTTTGTTCTTCTAAATAAAAAATTGATATTTGAAGTTTAATATAAAAAAAAATTAAAATGAATTATGGAAGTATACTTCATATTCACCTTAAAATTTGTGCCGAACATTAAGAAATAATAATATATAACTGAATAGGACAGAGGAAGTACTCTATTACTTTATACTTATAGCACGTGAAAGAAAACTCTGTGACTCCCAAAATATACCCAAAATATATAGAATTTAATTATTCATGTACTTCATCCGTCCCTATTTACATGTTTATTTTTGAAATTGACCAATTTTTGACTCAAGGTTAAAAAAAATCGATTAATTGTTTTTTAAATCTGAAAGTTGCATTTCAAAAATGACTAAATTAATTTTTCATGATTTTTTTATTATTATTTTTCAATTATAGGATACATGTAAATTTCAGTCAAAGTTTGATCAAAATGACCGGTCAAAAATTGAAATGAAAATCTATTTAGGGATGAAGGGAGTAAATATGTTGTACCTTCTAAAATTTTACGACAGTACATTAATATAGATCAGTACTTTCTCAATTTTTTTATTTGATGTTCTGATTTTATTTATTTATTTAAATAATTTGACGATTGGACTCTTGCACAAATGTGTTTTACCGTGGTAGTTACAAATATTACTTGTAAAATTTTCTTTTTTAAATAGAAATATACAATGAATATTTTAATTTACAAAAAAATTAAGATTATATTTCTAACTAACCCATCAAAACACATTGAATTATGTGCAGTTGTCAAAGTGTTAAATTAAAAAGATAGGAAATTTTATATTATGTTCTTAATAAGTGTTAAAATAAAATCAATTGTTTACATGCACACAATAATAAATTATATTTTGAAATTTTTCGTCAATTTGAGATGAACAATTTTGACGGAGTATTGTATTGGGTGCTTACATAAAGTTATATTAATCTGGCAAGAGACTTTCGTATTAAGGAGTAAGGAGGGTAGTATAATCTTTAACTAACCTTCTCTATATATGTACTAAATATGTAATTATGTGATCTAATTGAGAATAAACAATCTAACCATTTTTGTTTGAACTTCAATCTAGTCGACTCAAAAGAGTAGGAATTTGGAGAATATGGCATCTATAGATGCACAATTGAGGCACTGACCCTCAAAAGTTGAAGGAGCTTGTGAAGATGCTGATAAGCTTAGATGCTGGGAAACAATTGAAGTGGAGTATGTAGACATCGAGAAAACATGGCTTACGAGATTGGTATAATGCCGCATTCTGTAAAAACGGCCATGTGGTGAAAATGGATACTCGCAACTGAGAGCTGTCTTCTGGGTGAAAAATAAAAGTAATAATCAATCAAATGATAAGATACCATTTTTGGATGTCAATATAGTGCATGTGATCCCATATAATGCAGAGTATGGAGTTCCACAGTTTAAATGTGTCCGCCTGTATCGCAGGTATTCGTCTTTGGGGAGGAATGATATTTACTGAGACTTTGTTCTACAAATTTGGACATTTGGGGCCTGTTGGTGGTCCAGGAGAAGGTCTTTCTAGAAGGTTTGAGCATTTATCTATTGGGCCGTTGTCAAAACTTTTCCAAGATACTCCTCCGATAGGAAATGAGCTCCAAGATATGAGAATGAAAGTCTTGGAACTAAGAAAGAAATTACCATGTTGCACCTGGGTTCACCAGAAATGTGAATGTATCTATTGAATGTAGTCATTTGAGGCGGTCGTGATAAAGGATGAGCTTTAAAACTTTACCCTTTTGTGCAAGTATGAAGTTATTTTTATGGGTCGGATAAATGTTGGTATCCTGCGGGAACTTAAGCGGGAAGGTTCTGTTGGTCCAGCAGCAATTACTCAATTAAACAACTTTTTTTGTGAGGGGTTTGCCAACATTTTTGGCCCATATAATTCAAACACTGGTAGTACTAAAGGGAATGTCGTGTTACGACTTCACTAAGAGTTGTGCCTTTGTTTGATAAAACTAGTTGACCTGAACTGCACGTGCTGCTACGAATCATTTCTTCTCAATTGATTGGTACAGAAACAGGATTAATGGAAGGCAAGAAGTCATGATTGGGGTACTCAGATTCAAGCAAGGATGCAGGCCGTCTCTCTGCAGGTTTTTCCTATGCCAAAAGTTGTCAACTTCCTCTTGATTTAATCATCCAATATTGTAGATGTGTGTATGATTTTTTTTTCACAAACAAAGTGGTCAACGACATGAGGTCTTTGTTGATCAGTTAAAGATTGATACTCTAGTTTCATTTAGATTTAGAGAAAAAATTGCTCGGAAGGCACTAGAAGTGACTGGTAGTGACATGCAGAAATTAACCGACTAGATGTTTAGTTAAAATGCTGCTGGTTCTTTTACATGGACGCTACATCAAGCACAAGTGTTGATGATGTTTTGCCTGATGGTGGAGGAAAGTACAGACTTATTGGACTGATATGCCAAACCTTGACAAGAAGCAAGTGTGCACTCAAGAAGCCTCCAAGGTTGGGATTGCTGAGTTTATTATCGGTTTGGATTCTAACTTTAGGTATCAAGAACATGAAAAGAGTGAGACAAAAAAAGGGTCATCTAGTTGAAGATTCTTCGTCTGAAACAGAAAGAAGAATATTATGGCAGGTTGTTGTGCAAGACATGCCTTTACATAACAAGACTAATTCACATTGATAATCCTGAGATTGAGTTGACTTGTAATATTATGTAATCTATAATGATGTTTCTTGAGTCTTTATATAGACTGGACTGGAGTATTTTTTTAGTAAACAACCAACAAGCTAGGAGTAAATCTCTAGAAGAAGATCAAGCCTGACCTCATAATGAAGATAAACTGCTTGGTGAAGAATAATGTTGTGGATTGAAAAATGTTCTAAGTCAAATATCAAGAAGTCATAGATCAAGTTATATCAAGAAGTATATCGAGAAGTCAAATTTGGCATGTAAAGAAGTCAATTCACTTAAGATAAGTCATCTCACTTGTAGAGAAGTCACCTCACCTGTAGAGAAGTCACTTTACTCGTAAAGAAGTCAATTTGGCCTATAGACCAGTGGAGATGTCGATAAGTCAATCTAGCTTGTAGAGAATTGGAGATATGTCGATAAGTCAGTCTAGCTTGAAGATAATTGGAGATATCGACAAGTCAAAACTGCATGTAGAGAAGTGGAGATATCGACAAGTCAAAACTACATGTAGAGAAGTGGAGATATCGACAAGTCAAAACTGCATTTAGAGAATTGGAGATATCGACAAGTCAAAACTGCATGTAGAGAAGTGAAGATATCGATAAGTCAAGACTGCTTGTAGAGAAATGGAGATATCGATAACTCAAAACTGCATGTAGAGACGTGAAGATATCGATAAGTCAAACTACATGTAGAGAAGTAGAGATATCGACAAGTCATTCACACTTGTAGAGAAGTAGAGATATCGACAAGCTAGTCTACATCTATATAGGGACATCTCTAGGCAATATGAAGATCTCAATAACAACTTCAAGAATTATAGAAGGCATTAACCCTGAAAGTTCAAGATAATCTGTAAACAAACAGTTCTATCATCAGATGGAAAGTCTACAAATGCAGCTTGAGGAGTGCAAGATCAAGGGCTAAGATGAAATGGACAAAGGAGGGTCAAAGGCCTAGAAGATTATATGCAGATTTGCTGCATTTAAAATGGATATTGAAAAAAAAACTTTAGAAAATGTGTTAGTCTATTTTAGTAAAAGTTCTGTAAACTCTGCATGTTGATCTATAAAATATGTCACGGGTCCTTAGTTTAGGAGAACAAAAATAGATCTAGAATGTTTGTATTCTCTCAAGAAGTAGCTATGTTCTAAAATATTCGAGAACACGGTATTGTAGCACAACTGATTTGATTTTTAATAAAAATATCAAGTAAGTTTTGATAATTATTTTTCTGTTTTCTACAGTTAATTAATTGTCACCACAAATTTCATATAGCCTTTGAGTTTATAGCCTAATCACATTACTTGATTTTCTTGAAAGTAATTCATAAAATCCAAAGAAATCAAGAAACACACATTCACCCCCTGTGTGCAAATAATACCTAACACAGGTGATACAAGAACAACGAAAGCATTTTCTTCAAAATTTAAAATCAGGAGTATGTGAAACATGCAGAGTGAACAAGTACTCGAGCTAATTCTACAGTTTAGCTTGCATCGTCAAGATGCTGAAATTAAAGAAAAAATGATAAAAATAGCCGATTTTTGAAAAAATTTAACAAAAATAGCCATTCTGAAAAAAGTGGCCAATTTTGGCCGATTGAATACTCCACTGTCAGTTGGGTATCCCAATTTGTATAAGATACTCCACTGGTAGTTGGGTATTTCATATATGGGATACTCCACTGCCAGTTGGGTACCTTGTATAAAGTGAATACTCCACTGACAGTTGGGTATCCCATCGACTAAAGTTGGCCAACTTTTCAGAAATTGGTTATTTTTGTCAATTTTGTGTAAAAACAGGCTAAATTTGTCCTTCACCCGAAATTAAATAGCTCTTGCATAACCAAGTTACTATAATTGTGCCTCGAATCTCCATTTAAATTCTGGCATAATATTTTATTGAGACTGGCGAGAACCCTTGAAAAACCTCTTGAAAACAGTTGTAAATGGTTGAGAATTCAACACCATATTCTGTTAAGGCAGGCCAGAGTTCTTAAAAATCTCTTGAAAATAATTGTAAATAAATGACAAGGAAGAAGATAGATTGAGAGAGAAATGATTTGAAGTCCTCAAATGGCCAAAAGAGTCCGGACACGTGAAAGTATGAAACAAGTCCCCGAATGGCGAGAAAAGCCAGTATTTTAATGTATTTAAAGTTGTCCTCAAATGACTTGTAAAAGTCAGGATAAAAGATTGAACCAGTCCTTTAATGACAGGAAATGGAGCACCTGTTTGGACATGATTTATATGTAGTACATGTTGACAAAGGAATTTGGTAGTAACAAAATTCGAGGTTTGTAGCCGGAAACAAAATCTGTGACGGTTGTTCTTCGTCGGAAAATATGAACAGTGTTCGTCAGAAAACGTGAAGAGTGTTTGGTGGTGGTGATTATTGGTAGCTGAGATTGCTTAGGGTTAGTGGTGGATCATTTGCACTCTTAACCTCTGACCCCTTACAATTTGCCTGCGTATCACTATTTATAGGAAATCAAGCCAACGTAGTTCACGGGGAACAAGAAACCTAATGGGTTTAGATCTCTTATCCCGAGGCCCAAGAGGAAACCTACTGGAAACCGTCTTCTACTAGCTTTAGGAATGTCCACCAATGAGGCTCAACTACAAAGGCCCAAGACTCGTCCACAGCTTCAAGATTTTACGGATAGGGCATTTTCCTGGCCAAGGATAACCTTATGCTATCAGCTGTTTCTCTAAACCGTGAACGCGGGTATAGCCGTGGTTCACCCCAAATATTGGACGCATCCTTGTCCCCCAGAGAAGGAGCCCCTACGAGATTGCAGGACAAGTGATCCAAAATTTTTGGGTGCAAAGTGCAGGATACTCTGAAGTCTCCCAATGAGGATACTCGTTGACTACATAGACAGAGTTCACAAAGCACACACCATAATTTACCCCACATCCCCAATGAGGACACTCATTGACTATAGGAGTAGGCCTTTTGTCCAGGCATACCCTTGGAGGTCTCTGCACATGGACACGGCCTTCCTGTGGTTGCATTATAGGATGGATTTCTTCAATAGAGTACCTGCAACAAATATGTTAGTAATAATAATCTTCTTCCTTCTTGAAGTATCCAAAGAACTCGTCCAAGTAATATGTTGAAGTTTACTCCCAAGCCATTTCCTCTAATGTAGGTGCGCCATATCAACTCTGTACTTTAGGGCCATCTCAAGAAATTCTAACAGAGGGAGTGTCCTAACCATTCTTGGCATAATGGACGCGTCCTGGATGCCCAAATTTGTTGATTGTATAACTACTTAGGGCGCGCCTTAATTTTAAGGCATCTTCGATCCGTTAATCACGGAGGGCACGCCCTTAATTCTTGGGGAAACTGGGCACTCCCATATATTACCTTGATCATGTCATTAGTGCCCTAATTTCATTTAGTTGACCCGTTTTTGACCCGAAAAATACTTATACTTAATTTTGGTCATAACAACTACCCCCTATTCCATATACTATTGAAAATAGGATTGGAATTTCTAATCTTCTCCACTATCTATAGAAATTGGTGTAAGTTTTTTACCCAAATAACAGGGCGCGCCCTTTTAATACGGCGCGGCCTCTGAAGTTAAAAAGCCCATTTTTTCTCGGGAGTAATAAGCGACGTGATTGACGTGACATGACAACTGTCACACATCTTTTTCAGCTATAAATATAAACTTTTTCAGCTATAATCTCGGATCGTGTTTAGCACGGGTTATCAACTATCTATACTAATAAGGAAATCATGTTTAGGTCCTAAATATTGATACTCGCTAAAAAGATGTACAACTATTTTTAAAATTTTATGTAATAAAATCTCAACCGACAAAAATTAACTTCTACTCTCTGTAAATTTTATTTCCCTTCAATTTTTATTTATTGTTGAACATCCAAGCGTCTGTTTAATTTAAAATAACCGTATTAGTAAGTCAACATGTCAGATTTATATAAGTAAGTAATTAGGTGTATGCATAACTAGAACTATACGGTGAAATTTTAGAATTACACTTAAGTTCAATTTTTTTAACTACATATTTTAACAGTATTTTATATATTATATTTAGATCTGTATTTTGCACGGATTATGAGTTTCAGTTTTATGCAAATAATAATGTCATACAATTATTTTTAATTTTGGGCCCGTGTTTGGTACGGGTTACCGACTAGTACAAAGAATTTCAGTTCAGATCATAAGATGAAGCGAGCTATAACGTAATTATTCCGAGAGAGCACTAAAGTAGTAGAGTGTTGTAAAACAATGAACGTATATTTGTAAAACTTTCAAGTTTTAATATGAAAAATAGTATAATTTGCAATAAATAAGTGAATACCGTAAAATTGCAAATATATTATTAATAATCTGTATATTTGCCAATTTCCCAATCCTTTTTTTTGGTTCTAAGTTTCCCATCTGACCTGTTCTACTAATTTACTAGTAATCGCTTAATAGCTAGGACTGTACAATCTGCGTACTGGGCATGACTCTATATATTTAACGAGTTTATTACCCGTACAAAATGTCCATATATCCAAACAATTTTACACAAGTAACAATGAATAATGTTGTGAACCGTGATATATCACCTAATCTACCCGACAGAGAATACTATGTTCATTTCAGTTTTTCGATGACTTTCCGTTTCGGCAACAGGCCAGCGCCTCGTGAGATCATTATTTTTCGTGATTTCTTGGTATGTATATGGAACTTTTGCGCAAGGAATAGACTTCTTCATGCTTTTGTGTTCTTTTGGGGTTCTTTTTGGATGACAATCTATTTTTTTCGACAACGCTCAGGATTTATATGATATATTGACATAAAAGAAAGGAGAAGTGAATTATTGAGTGTGTTAGTTTGCTAAGTTCTAGGTGTTTAGTTCTTGATTTTAATTTATCCTTGTCGTTATTTAGGGTTTTGATAGTTTAAGATGTTTTCATGTATGAATGGAATTTTTCTGATAAAATTTAATGATTTTTTTACGTGCATGTCTTGTTTTTTTAATATGAATCCCGATTATTGTTTTTGGGGCCGATTAATTGTGAACATTGATTGGCAGGTAATTAAAAAGGATGGATAGAAACAGGCATATAATGGGCCTATTTCTGCACATTCTATACAATGAATCAGAATTGTTGTAAAAATAAACATGAGCTAATTAAATATATAAATAAATGTAACATTAACAAAAGCAATAAAGCTGATAACCAATGAATGAAACCTAGTTCTATTCGTATAAGGTTGGTTAACTATTACCATGTACTAGGTAGAATGGGAATGGGAGGACTACATATCCAAAGAGCTCATAGATAGATAGACTACATAAATAGACAAGTTTATCTGCAGCATACATAACAATGAGTAATAATGTTGTGAGCTGTAATGACATAGCGCCATATAATTTACTGGACAGAGCATACGACGGGCACTTCAATTATTCGACCAGTTTCCGTTTTGGCGACAGGCCAGCGCGTCCGGAGCCTCGGGAGATCACTACTTTTCCTGATCTATTGGTATGCATATGGAACTTTTGTGCAAGGAAGAAGCTTTTCGGGTTCTTGTCTGGATAGCATTCTATTTTTTTCCAACCACGCTCGGAATTTACATGATCCATATACATAAAAAGAAAGGAGTATAGTTTGTAATTTCTAGTCTTTATATATGATTCTTCATTTCAATTACCCTTGTTTGTATTTTGGTTTTGACAGTTTTAAGGTATTTTAATGTATGAACGGTATTTTTTCTATATAAATTTGATAGTTTATTTACGTGCATGTCTTGTTTTGGGAAGGAGATTATAGCTAATTATTGTTTTAGAGAAGAAATTTATGGTGTATGTTTGAATTCTGGTTTTGTTTTATGTTTTAACAATTTGTCTTTGCTTGGTAATCATACATTCGGTTTGGAACAAATGTAGTTCATTTCAATTTTTGAATGAGTGATGAAAATCTTATACTTTTGCTGTTGAGCAGTTCCCCTCATTTAAATCTTTTTCTGACACTCTATAGTCTGGCCGAGAAACTTGAGTGTCCGATGAACTGCTCCCCCAGTATTTTGACATTTCATCGATACTTTCAGGCTAATCTAAAAACGACTTAAATTAGAAAATAAATAATCTTCAATTAGGTTGAGCTTGATTTGCAGAGGAATGTGTGCAGTTTGCTGCAATTTCATTCTAAATTTGACTGGGCTGCAATCGACTTCCTTGCAGTAAGCAGACCGGCCTGGTCTTTATTGGTGGTAAAATGCAGAGCTTTTTTCTGTAGTTTCTAAGCAAGTTTCTTTTTCAATTCCTTTTGGTATAAATTTGCACATTTTTGCTGGTGTTCTCAAGCTCCGATGTCCATTTCTGGGAATGGTTGGTTGTCTTTGGTCTTGGTAGGAAGTACAGCCTGCACTCTCTACAGTTGTACAATAAAAATCTGGTATTACTGGGGGTGCTTATGCAGGTTTTTAGCCAGTTCAGTCGGAGGTTTCAGATGCTTTCTTTAAGGTTTTCAGCTAATGTTTTTCTGATGTTTGATTTTGTTGGTGACTTTTCTGGGGATACACAGATTTGGAATAGCTTAGTTAATATTTCAATGCCATGGTCCGAGTGTTTAAGCAAATTTCGTGGGATTGACTCTGAAATCTTATGACTACATGCTTGAGAAGATCACTAAAATTTACTATTAACAACTGCATATCGCAGGGATCTAATATTTTAGATGTCTATGATCACTCTTCTAGCTGCAGAATGCAACTTTGTTGGTACTGTGTGCTTTGCTGATGCTTTACATGTTAGCTTACCTCTTAACAGAATTAAAAAAAACGGAGGTCAAGCTGGGGAGCTAATCTAGATGACTAGTAAATTACAAATGAAAAGGCTGTACTGCATAAAACCAATTTAAAGATCAATCAAAGGACCATGTTCTAAGGGTTCTTGTATAAAAATGGACCCATACAAAATACAAACCCACCACCACAATGTTCTATTGAAGAAGAAGGGACCATATAGATAATAATGGCATCCAAGAACCCCCATGATTTTTTATGTTGATATTTGTTAAAAGGGTGGCATAAATATAAACTTTCTGGTAGAGGCAACATTGTGTATGGCAGTTGACAGTTAGGTAAATGTAATATGTAATGTGCGTAATCGTTTGAGCTACAATTATTAGACCTGGCTAGGTAAATAACCAGAGGAAACCTCCATATAATTACTAGAAGCTCGAAATAAAGCTAAGCTCAACATAATGAAATAATTTTAAGGCCACGCTGAAACTAATACAAGGAACTAACTGTGCTAAAGTTTTTGCGAGCATTAATCTGAAATCGGAAGCAGCCAAAAACACGATCATGGGCCATTTGCTTAACTTTGATCAGCAGAGACTTTGCAGGAGTAGGGTATTTAGCATGTATTCTGTCATTATGCTCAAGCCATATACTCATGTATTCTGTTATTATGCTCAAGCCATATACTACGAACGACCGCACCAATAAACAAGAACAGGACTTGATTCTTGACATTGCTTGCCATATTTCTGATGCTTTGAAGCCAATCAGGCAGCAAAAGGGCAGGGCTGTAAGCAAAGATACCTGTTGAGTAAGGGCAGTCTCTTCAGAATATGAGTGATGGTTTCATTAGAGCCATTAGAAAGCACACAAGTAGGGCTGTTTGCATACTAAATCCTAACATACGGTCCCTAGTATGGAGCCTGTTCTTCAAAGCATGAAAGAGCATTTAGAAATGGAAAATGAGTGCCATACGATTGTAAGCAGAACTCTCCATTACGGACTTCTCTGATAGTGTTCCAGATTACTGAGGATTTAACACAGTAAGCATTGATCCATCCGAGGTAATGTGATCATCAGAGTGCGGTGGCGTGCTAGCAACCAGATTTTTGAATTCCAAGGCATACATGTGGTTCGAAGGATGAGCTCCCAGTAGTCTTTGTGATGGATAAAATTTACTTTGGCATTATATGAGACTGAACACTAGAGATAAATCTGGAGTCAAAGATGACAGGAGAGGGAGATTAGTGACCCAGGGGTCATGCCATAATAGAAACGAACTATTAAACCCAACATGATATTTTATAAATCTTGCAACTTCATTTCTTGCGCTGATGAGAATTTTCCGAATAGACCAAGCAGTACCAGATTTGATTTTAACCGCCCAGAACCCCTTCGAATGAAGAAAATGATTTTTCAGCCAGTTAATCCAAAGAGATTCCGAACTAGGTTAAATGATTCTCCAGAGTTGGTATAGATAGATGAATTATTTCACTCTACCAAGTCTTTTAAACCTAGATCACCCTCGTCTTTAGGATAGCACAAGTCCCTCCAAGACACTTCATGCATTCTATTATCTACCAGATTACCGCTCTAAAGAAATTTAACAAAAATATATTGTATAGATTGAAGTGTACCTCCCTACAAGAACGTATGAGAAACGCAGAGCCTACAATGCCACAGAGAGTGGATTTCAATAACTTAAGACGACCTCCTTGACTTAGAGAGCATGTTTTCTAACAGAAAAAACGACTACAAAGTCTATTAATAAGGGAGTGGAAGTCACGAGAAGACAGATTAGTAGTAATGAGGGGCAAACCCAAGTACTTAACTGGTTATTCAACCCAAGCGGAATTGGAAAAAGATAGCACCTGATGGATGCACCGAATAGGAGCACTGCAGAAATATATTTCACTTTTTGATGGATTTGATTGAACATCAGAGATCTAAGAGAATAAATCAAATGCATCTAAAAGACAACAGAATTGACTGCTCATCACCATGACTAAACAAGAGCACTTCATCAGCAAATGTCTATTGAGAAATTTTTACATCTGCTTGCCAATGAAATCGAAGTCAGGGGTAAGATGTTTTAGCATTCAAACAAGCAGTAAAAAGCCTCCATTGCAGTGACCAATAAATAAGGCGAGAGCTGGTCGCCTTGGCGAAGACCAACTTTCCCCTCAAAAAAACCTTCCAATGAACCATTTAGTTTGAAAGAAAAAGTGGGAGTCGTGAGACAAAGCTGGAGCCAATCGATGAATTTTGGAGGAAACCCCATGCGAGTAAGAGCCTCAAACAAAAATGTCCAATTAAGATTGTCAAAAGTTTACTTGAGATCAAGTTCAAGTGTGCATCTGGGCTGACCATTATCTTAATGATAGAATAATAGAATGATAGCCCCTGCAAAGAGCTTGGGCCAAAAAAAATGTTGTCAGTTGGCGCCCATTGAACGGCCAGGTATAAACGCAGCTTGGTTTGGCGAAATAATTTCTCCAAGGACTAATTTTACTAGATTACCTAGAATCTTAGCAGTGATTTTGTAAAGCACATTGAATCACGCAATGGGCCTATAATCGCTCATAGAAAAAGCGACTGAGATTTTTGGCACAAGAGCAAGAGTAGTAAACCATCAGGTCCAGGCGATTTAGACTTCCCCGTCCCCTGTCACAATTAGAAAAAAAAAAAGAGTTATAAACCAATCACAAATCTGTGCTATATAACCTGCTGACTCTGGACTCTAGCTACGACTTCATATCCGAACTCTATAATTTAATTGCAACTCTATATCTAAACGAGTAAACAGACCAAATATCCAAATTAGTTTACCTGCAACACATATAACAATGAATATGGTTGTGAATCTATCGCCTAATCTACCAGAGAGAGGATACATATACGATGGGCAGGTCACTTATGCAGTCTCTTACCGTTTTGGCAACCGCACGGCGCCTCCGAAAATCAATACTTTCCGTGATCTCATTATATGCACATGCAACTTTTGTGCAAGGAAGAGGTTTCTTCTTGTTCCCGTGCTTGCTTGGATTTTTGTCAGGATATTATGCTTCCTTTTCCAGCAGCGCTAGGAGTTTATATATGATATAAAGACACAAAAATAAAGGAAAAGTACTACAAGATTGGATCTTGTTTTTCAGGTTCTGGGAGAACTTTGGATAGGAAACCAAAATTAAATCTTACGAAAAAAAGAAAGGACGAGGAAAGGCGCAGAAAAATATTGAGGATGTGCGAGTTCTAGATTTGTTTGTGTATTAAATTCTTGATTTTAACTTTTAAGTGACATCTTACTGGTATTATGGTTTTTACGTTTTTAAGGGTTTTGAAGTTTTATGTATGATTTGTTAGTTCTCTGTTCAGAAATTTTGTAATAGTATGTGTCAACTTATAAGTCAACTTTAATAATTACACATAAAAAATTATGAAACCCGGCAATGTATATACTGTTATTGATCGCGTTTAATCCTCGTTCCGTCATTTTTAATTGTCACATTTTTTCAATTTTTTGTTGGTCAATCAATAAATTTTTGACCAAATATTAAATATTACTCTTATATTAATGAAATCAATAATTTTTTTTATTTTTTTGTAATTATAAAATATTAATAAAATTTGGTTAAATTTTGATAATTTGGTTGCACGGAAATACAACTAAAAATGATGGGGAGGGAGTATATTGATAAGCATATAAGATCAATATTTAACAAGAGTGGTAGTTTGACACAATGAGAAACCTCTCACACGGTTCGAGTATGTTGATTTTTGGGTGGCTTCGGATAATATGTAAAATTCGAGTACAGTATATTGATCGAGTTAGAATAAAAGTAGAACAGACAATATAGGTATATATATTTTAAGGAATTTTGAATTAAATAGTAAATTTTAAAGATATATTTTCAAATACCTTACGACCTTAGATCTCTAGTTTTACAAGTATTCTGCTACCAGAATTCTAACTACTCTACTTTAAGATGGGGGCAAGTCATTGGTTGTCAATGTAAATTGTAATCTAACATAATACTACTACATTCTTAGGCCATGCAAATCCGCACAAGCTTCCCAGAACAAACAACCATGAGCGATGTCTTGCCTGATCGTGATCGTGATATTTTGGCTTTGATGATAGAAAAAGCATATGAAGGGCATGTCACTTTTGCTGGCACTTTCCGTTTCGGCGACAAGCCGGTGCCTCAGGAGATCACTACTTTTCCAGATCTTTTTACATGCATGTGGAATTTTTGCGCAAAGAGGAGGCTTTATGTTGTTGCGCTTATTGGCGTTCTTGTCTTGATCATGGCCTTCTACTTTTTCCCACGACTCGTCTTTGGTCGAGGGTGGCATTGAATATTTTAAAGAGTTTTGAAATACTAGAGAATCCACGTTTTGTATAAATTTAAAGATAGAAATAGGTGGAGCACATATTCAGAATGTTATGCAAGTTCTAGGTGTTTAATTATTGGTACTTGTTCGGTTTTGATGGGTTCAAGATGTTTTTATGTATAAACTAATACTTCTCTTCATATTTTGGTAGATTTATTACTTGTATGTTTTGTTTTTGTTTAAATTTATGATATTTAAGCTCTGTGTGTTGGCCAGATACTTGGTGTTCTGTTCCTGCATTAGTTATAACTTACTTCTTAGCCAGTGATAAAATTAGAGATACTTACCTTTGTCGATAAGGTGGAGGCACAAAATGAGTGCATAGTGAAAGCTTTTAAAATTAGTTGATAGACATTCGTAAATTAAATAGAGTTTGATTTAAGAAACCGTGTGCAGTTTGCTACAGATCTTATCTAATTTTGACTGTGCTTATTGAAATAAAATGCAGAGCTTTTGCTGTGATTCCAAGGCATCAGTTTTTCATCTTTTGGTAGAAAAATTAGGTGCGCATTTTTTTTGCTGGTGTTCTTATGGTCTGATGCTCAATTTTGGGAATTGTTGGTTGTCTTTGGTCTTCGTATGGGGTACAACCTGGGCATTCTATAGTTGTGCAATTATAATCTGGAATTATTGGGAGTGCTTCTGCAGTTTTATAGCCAATATCATTCTGAGGCATCGGATACTTTCTTTCAGGGCTTCCGCTAAATTTTCTTTGATGGTTAATTTCTATTATATTGCCATGGTCCTAGTGTTTGAGCAAATTTTATGAGATTGACTAGAAATCTTAAGTCTGCAGGCCTTGAGCAGATTGCTGCAATTAACTATTACATGTCGTTGGCAGGGATCCAAATTTAAGGTTTCTTTGATATCTCTTGTAATTGCGGAATGCAATTATGTCTGTATTTGTGTAACTGTATTTATTTATTTTTTGCTACTGGTAGCTTTGTGGTTGGCTAGGCGGATCTCATATGCTTTATCTACTGGCTGCAATATGATTCGAGTTTTGAATACTTGTCTGTTTAAAATGAGCCTGCGCTATTATGTTAGAAGCAGATGCAGTCTTTTAAGTTTCAGTAGCTGCTGCAGAGATCTGTGGTTTATACATCTGTATTGACTGGATGAGTTTATCTTGATGTCTTTCAGTTTCTGATGTTTTGTTCCTAAAAAATCTGTTCTCTGGGTAGCCAGCAACTGCACGTTTGTTCTAGAATATCTTCTGTTCTTGAGCAGTAATCTAGTAAATCCTAAGTGATGTAGTTGGTTGAATTGCAAAGAGATTTCTTTGGTAGCAGTGTTAATTGAAAAATTGGATGATAGTTGGTACCGGTGTTAATCTCATGTTTTGGAAAATTGGATGAGCTTGCTGATAATCTTTGCTGCTTTCTTTGTGCTTTGCTGGGCAATGCTTCTAGCAAAATTAGTGCATCTTTTCCTTGTGCTTCTGATCTCTGTAGGCATTCAATATTATTATGTCATAATACTTATTTTTTGATAGAATAAATACAAAACGGACCTCAAGCTGGGAACTAATCCTGTTGGGTAATAATAACAGGCTGTACTGCATAAAACCAATTTAAAGCTCCATCACAGGACCATATTTTAAAGGCTCTTATGTAAAAATGGACCCATACAAACCCACCACCACAATGTTCAATTGAAGAAGAAGGGACCATATGGATAATAATGGCATCCAAGAACCCCCCATGATGTTTTATGTTGATATTTGTTAAGAGTGACATGAAGATAATCTTTCTGGTAGAGACATTGTGTATAGTAGTAGTTGACAGTTAGGTAAATGTGCGTATATCATTCGAGCTACAATTATTAGACCTGCCTAAAGGGTCAACAACTAGAGCAACCTTGCAAGCCAATTCTCTTCCATCACCATAATAGCCAACAATATTTTACCTTAAAGATTAATATTAGAGACACAAAAAAAATCATAAAAATTATTATAAAATAATATAACCTGATGTGCTAGTATGAGTTCATTTTATTTAGCAAATAAAAGAGCTACATGTGATATTTTATAATTCTTTTAAGAATCTATTTGATAATTCCATTATTTTCCATACATAAAATGTATGCTAATAATATGGATAACAATATTTAGAGCAATTCCAAGGCTTATTTATAAAATACCTTTACCTAACATTATAAGTATTAAAATTGGCACTTCAACAAAATTTTAATAATTTTTAAAAAATCATGATCCACTTTTACTTGCTTAAAAATAAGGAATCATGACCATTTCATTATCTTATTTTTTAATTAAATATTTATTTTTCTCCTTTTCACACTTCCTTTCTCAATATTTTTTCTCTGATTTCTTTAGAAAGTATGGATAGGTTTTGAATTTAATTTTAATATCATAATAATATTAAGGAACCAAAAATAAAAAATGTTATTAAAGTTGTTCAATCTCTTGTAATGTTTAAAAAAAATTATTAATTTATATTTAATATAAATATTGATGGCTCTCAGTCTCACTAACATATTGTCATTTTCTTCTGTTTTTATTAAACTATGAGCACACACTAAAAAATATCTTTTTTTTTTGACAAATGCATAAGATTTTCATTAAATTGAATATAATACAGCCGGGACAAACCCCAAATTATCGATACAGCCAGGTGATAAAACAAATAACATACTAAAATCAATTAGATGATTTGTTTTCCGATCGTTCAACACATAGAATTTAAAAATTCTTGAAGCTAAAAACGAAATCAAAGGCATCTCAGGCGATCCAAATTGCACCAGCATCTCTGAAGATAGCAACATCGCAATTGACCATATCACGTAAAAACTATGGTTAGCCCAATGTTCAGAAACAACAATCGCATAAAATGAGATTGGAGAAGCCGCACCCCGGCTATCTACATGCCGGATACCAGCTATAAACATGCCGAAATGGTAAACCAATAAAAAATGAACAATCTTTGTTTGTGAAAAGTGAGCTCTTACAATAATCATCACCGTCCCAGATTCGATACAGGTTTTGCAGATCAACAAAAATATCAGCAACTTCGTCCTCAACAGATCCAATACCATATTAACCCAAGCATGACTAAGTAAAAACATAACGAACACTCCAAAAGGAGAGACAGATACACACTCTAAGAGGAGAGACACACAAATACCCAAAAGAATTGGGTTTTATTGAAAAAAAATCAACGAGAATAAAAGAAAAATGAAGGGATTGGGACTTTTCACGGGATAAACCAGTAGAAGCCCCTCGATTTACTTAAAAATTGACAAACCCTAGGAGAGGGGAGAGGAGAGGGGAGAGAGGAGGGAGGCGGCTCAGTGCTGGCTACTTTACATTTTATTGTATGGAGCGATAAAAAAAAATTTCTTTTTTTAAAATCATAATTTTTATAGTAAAACACAAAAGAACACAGCAGAATAATTTCTCACAAACTTTTGCTCTCCTTTTTCATGTATTAGAATGACTTTTTCTTTGCATGATGAAGAAGAAAATGGGGAAAATTCCCCCCAAAATGACACAATCATCACGCGTACCAACTTACAATACTTGATTCCATGTACTAGAAGCAGAACCTATACGGGAACACCTAGATTCATATGCAAAGGTAAAATCTCACCAAAATGAGATCATATGTACCCAATGTACGTCGTTAAACTTGTGGGAAATTTTAAAAGAAATAATTTATAAGTTAAATTAAATAAGTGACTAATAAGTAATAAGTTGATAAATACTATAATTGTTTGGATAATTTAACTTATAAGTCATAATTATTTATATTTAAATGAACTAAAATAAAAAAAATTAAAATATAATTATCTCAATTCTTATATTTTAAGTTAGATTAATATTAAAAAATATATTTTAAAACTAAAATTGATAAAAAATACAAAAAAAAATCAAAAAAAAAAAATATATCGTTACTAACATTCAACTTCTCAGTTTATATATTATATATTATAAATTAAACTTATAAATTGGGCCAACAAATATTCTGTCAATAAGTTGTTACAATTGACTTACAAGATTTGTCAAACAAGCTCCTTATATATACACTAAAACAATACATGATCTTGTAACAATGCACCATAGTCTTTCCCGATTTTCAAAATGTACTTAAATTAAATACGGTAGATATGTTTCGTTCCCGCATGTTTCACTCGACTCTTAAGTAATTTGGTAACAAAAAATAAATTCGCACACTTCTTGTTTTCCGACTTCTAAACTAAAATATGAAAAAGATTATGCATTAATGAAAATATGCATCAGTCTTTATGTAATAGATGCATTTGACGGAGATGGTCCTTTAGATGTAACAAAACAATTAAATATATAACTGACGTTTCTCGTAGAATTGCATATTCTACAACATTAAAAATTGCAAGTATCAAACTCGAAAACAAACATACCGAGTAAAAAACTGGAGTAGTTAAAGGCTAAGTTAAAGCCATACCATTTATATTACTAATCATCAAGTACCAGTGTTTGGTCAAAAAGAAAAGCAGATACATTAACAAATTCCACTTGCATTTGGCATCATTGCTTTAACATCTTACACATGCCAGTAACGGTCCTATTTACAGCTGGATTCCAACTCCCAACGGCACTTTTTACCATCTAACTCAAAGTAGCCCCTCATTTTATACTCTTTGATTATTTAATTTTCTGAACCGGTTTTTAATTAACTAGTAATTACTAATATTTTACGTGGTTAAAACGTTAAGTGGCAATTTGATTATTAGATTATAGGGCGCACACACGTGCTACATTCTGTACGCAACAAATTTACATGCAATTAGCAACAAAACTTGGCAGAATATTGAGATAGCACGTGCCAGCTCAAACAATGGAACGTTAATCGTTCTTTTCTTACATGATGAGAGAGAAAGAGAGTCATAGAACCAGAAAAACATAGACTAAAAATCGCCGATTTTTCGATGAACACGGTTACTTTGACTTTGCTTCTTATCAATCTCTTGTAGATTCCTCATGCTCCGTATCGCCAATACATCGCTCTTCCCCATCTCCAGTAAGCCTCCGAATTCATCAATCTCCGACGATATTTCTAAACCTACACACACATTTATTTCTAAGATTGAAAAATAAAAAGCATGAAATGAAATTGTTAATAAAAAAAAAACTACAATATGCATTTGAAGTTTACCTATGGGCTTCAAATTTCTCTTGAATCCGTTGAAGCTACTCACCTCTACATAAATCGAAAAATTATTCAGATTCGTACCTTGAAACGAAACTAAAATGTGAAATAACGTTGCTACAAATAACTAAATTGTAGTTTTGCAATACGAGAAATTATAAATTTATCAAAATAAAAAATACAGTGTAACGAAAGTTTATCCAGATTCTGCTAGCTATACCTTTTTGAGAAGGATCGTGAGAGGAGAGATAGAGGACGAGAAAGCAAAAGATAACGAGCATAGGAATGATGTGAATGAGCTTCTCCATCGATTTCTGAGGCTTTAAAGACTTCCGGAGTTCGTCAATGTCGTCGCCGGCGGCGACGTGAGAGGTGTCTGAAGTGAGGTCAGTGTTGTTGTAGTTAGGGTTAGTGAGGAGTCCTTTATGAGGACTGTGGAGCTTTGAGTTTGGTGAGCTCAGAGATTGTCGGTGCATGTTTAACACACTGTGTGAATGTAATGAAATGAGAGATAACGAGGGAGTTGTTGAGTTTTGTGAACTGTGTTGAGAGAGAAAGAGTAGTTGAGTTTTGTGAACCGTATGTAAGATTGTAAGTATCGTTTCCCTAGGGTGTGCTCTTTGTAGTCTTGTTTATTACTCATTGCATCCCATTTTATTTGTCACATTTCTTTTTCTAAAAGTTAAATTGATTAATTTTTAATTTAAAATTAAACATTACTCCTATAAAAAAACTTAAAATTAAATATTAGAGTATATTAAATCTGATTTTTGGTGATGTAAATTTTTTATTTTGTTCAATTATAATATTAATAAATATCGGTCAAATTTTAGTCAATTTGACCAAGTGAAAGTCAAATTTGACAATTAAAATGACATGGAGGGAGTATAAAAATACTAACTTTGCGACCGTGCAATCTTCATTATATTTTTATTTTATTTAAATTTATAATAGATTTTATTTTGGATCATTATCTTATTACTATATTCATAAATAATAATATAAATATTTGTCCAGAATCTTGGTTAGTGCATAAATAATAATATAAATATTTGTTATTGGTGGGGTTCGAACATGAGAGTTTTAATAGTGTATAAATAATAATATACTCCCTCCGTCCCTTTGAATTGTTAACATTTGAAATGAAGTCTTCGACACACATTTTAAGGCTTTTGTCTAGTATAGTTGTATAACTTATTCTGAAAATTTTCTTTTTCTGAAAAATAATTTAAACATTTAATATTTATTCAGAAGAAAAAAAATCGAAAAATAATTTATATAACTATACTAGATAGGAGCCTTAAAATACGTGTCGAACACTTCATTTCAAATGTTAACAATTCAAAGGGACGGAGGGAGTAAATATTTGTTGTTAACCGGCTTCGAACCTGGGAATGTATATTCGTAATTGAATTAATGTGTCCTGATCAATTGATTAAAAAGATCTGACGGTCATAAATTGAGATAACCAAACCAATCAAAAAAAGGCATACAAATTATATCTCATCCCAGTTATTATAGTATAGTAGATATATTTCTAAAAAATATTAAAATAATGATCAAAATACATTTAACACGTCATCTTAATTATTATTTTTTTTTGTTTTTATCTAAATTGTCGTCCTAGTTTAATTTTATTTTATCAATTTTTAACAATAGTTTAATTTGATGATCTTTTTTACTATTATTATGTTGTATATATAAAAAATTTAATCAATTCATTTATATTTATAAAGCGTTAACTTTGTTTGTGTTATTTTCTTATTTGTTCATTAATATTTTTATAGTTGATTATAGTATGAAAAACTGTTATAATATTCTTTATTTTTATTTTTTGTTTTATCAATTAAATTTAATTTATATTATTTTAATTTTTTTATTATATTTGCACTAATGTGTTGATATTTTACATTTTAATTTATTTTATTAAGTGCATCTATATTTTAAATATTTGCATACTTTAAAAAATTATAAATGATTAGAAAGACTTTTAATGTTGGTTTCGGTATCTTGTTTATGTTGTTGTACAACGTAGCTGGCTGATGTGTTTAACTGCTTGAAAGTATCAATTATTAATTTAGGAATGTTTAACTATACAGAAATGTGCCAATAGGTGTTTTAAATGCAGTTCTATATGCCCAAAATGCATCATCAAGCTTCATAGACCAATCTTTCCTTGATTTTGCGACCGTCTTCTCCAAGATAGTCTTGATTTCACGGTTACAGACCTCTACTTGACCACTTATTTGGGGATGATAAGAAAGCCCCATCTTATGATGAATTCCATATTTCTTCAACATAGATTCAAACCGATTCTCCAAGAAGTGCTTTCCTCCATCACTAATCAATATTCTCGGCACTCCAAATCTGGGAAAAATTGTCTTCTTAAATAACTTGCTTACAACACGAGCATCGTTAGTGGGAATTGCAATGGCTTCAACCCACTTCGAAACATAGTCAACAGCGACCAAAATGTATTTGTTCTGAAAAGATGGAGGGAACGGTCCCATAAAATCAACTCCCCAAACATCAAAAGTCTCTACTTCAAGTATTATTAAGAGGCATCTTGTTTCTTCTTGAAATATTTTCAGTTCTTTGACAACGATCACAAGATTGAATGTATTGGTGGACATCTTTAAAGAGAGTTGGCCAATAAAAACTCCATTGAAGAATCTTAGCAACAGTTTTAGTAGTACTTGCATGACCACCTCATGGTAAATCGTGACAATGTGAGATTATTGAGGCAATCTCATTTTCAGGAACACATTTTCTAATGACTCCATCAGCACAAGATTTATAGAGAAACGGGATCATCCCAAAAGTGCTTCCTCACATCATAGAAAAACTTCTTCCTTTATTGCGATGAATAACCATGAGGAACAGTACCACTAGCTAAATAGTTAGCGATATTAGAAAATCAAGGAAACTCACTTGAAAGAGAAAATAGGTAATCGTCAGGAAATGAGTCATTAATTGAAAGATTTTTACTACCATCACCATCAAGAACAAGGCGTGAAAGATGATTAGCAACCACATTCTCAGCTCATTTCTTGTCTTTAATCTCCAAATCAAATTTTTGAAGGAGTAGAATCTAATGTATCAAATGAGGTTTAGCATCTTTCTTGCTCAACAAATATTTCAATGATGCATGGTCTGTGTGAACAATACCTTTCGAACCAACAAGATACGATCGAAACATTTCCATAGCATACACCACTGCTAGCAATTCCTTCTCAATTGTTGCATAGTTGATCTGAGTTCATCTAAGGTCTTACTTGTATAATATATGGCATGAAGCTTTCCATCCTTTCTTTGACCTAAGACTGCACCAATAGCTTGATCACTAGCATCATACATGATCTCAAATGGCAAATTTCAATATGGTGATTGCAAGATTGGAGCAGAGATAAGAGATTTCTTTGACCTGTCAAAAGTCTCAATGCAAGCATCATTACATCATTACCTTAACTCTATCGACTTCGATGCCTCTTTTTGAGACAACATGAGCCAAAACAACTCCCTCTTGTACCATAATGTGACATTTTTCCCAATTTAAAATTAGATTAACTTCTTTACATTTATGCAACACCTTTTCCAAGTTATGTAACCATGCATCAAATGATATTCCACAAACAGATAAGTCATTCATAAAAACTTCCATTATATCTTCAATAAAATCAGAGAAAATTGCCATCATACATCGTTGAAAGGTTGGAGGGGCACAACATAATCCAAATGATATTCTACGATATGCAAAAGTACCATATGGACATGTAAAAGTCATTTTTTTCTTGGTCATTTGGATGGATGGGAATTTGTAAGAAACCTGAATATCCATCCAAATAATAGAAAAAGAATGTTTTGCGAACCTTTCAAGCATTTGATCAATAAAAGTGAGAAGATAATGGTCTTTTTAGTGGCTTTATTCAATTTTCTATAATCAATGCACATTCACCACCATGTTACAGTTCTAGTAGAAATCAACTCACCATTATCATTTTTGACAACGGTCATTCCTCCTTTCTTTGGAACTACATGCACAGGGTTAACCCACTTACTATCAAAGATATGGTAGATTATAACTGCAGCAAGAAATTTTGAAACCTCCTTTTTGACTACCTCCATCATATTAGGATTAAGTCTTCGTTGAGGTTCAATAAAGGAGGCTTGCCCATCTTCAAGAATTATCTTATGCGTGCATAATGTGAAGGAATTTACGTATGAGAGGAAGCGTGATATAACAATTATTCCGTAAAAACCATGTATCGTACATATAGAAAAACGTATTGTTAGTCCCTTAACAATATGACAAGAATTACAGAAGGGGGGTTGAATGGAATTCTTGAAACTTTTTCTTGAAATAAAAATATTCTAACTCGAATATGTATATAAGTGTGAATTGATTAACACAGTGCGGAATAGTTACTTAAGTGAATCAAAACACAAGTAATTAAAAACAAGAGTCTTTAAAAACTTTCTGGTGGATTTGAATGATTCCACTAGAGATATATATTATATATCGAGAGAACCCTGTGTGTAAAATGCTCACAGCTGCTTACAAGAATAGAACAACTAAGAATATAGAGAAATGCTAAGGATTCTGCTTACAAATATTTCTCTGCTTGTTTCTTAGATTTGATAGATCCTTAGTTGCTACTTCTTGGTTTATATATCACCAAGATTACAAAGTAATGAGACAGGATAATAAAACAAAACTATCTAGTCTATTACAATGTTACTTCATTACTCTATTCCAGCATCTTTGAATATCTTCATAATAGCATGGAAATGGCAATGCTTCTTTGTTCTCAAAAACCCAGTTGAATAGGCTACCACATTCCATTTGCATCCACTCGACGCATGTGACTGAGTTGTCACTGTCAACAAATATTTGAATTCTTTATTCATCGGGTTATTGATCATCCGTCGAGTTATTAATCATCCGTCGGGTTGTTGATCATCCGTCGAATTCATTGTTTGTTCATCCGTCGGGTAGCAATCAGGCACTAGACTTCATTTCACTTATGCAGAATTACAAGACATCATCTATGTACAATTAAGCAACCTATTCTGCATATCTAACTAAAGTCAACATGACTCAAGTACTACTACAGATTCTAAACAATGTGTATGCAGAAATGTGCTTCAGACTTATTATTACATAAGCTACTCACTCGATGGATAATAAGTCATCATCCGTCGGGACTATATTGAGTCATCCGTCGGGACTTTAAACCTTATCCGTCGAGTGCTACATTATTTCACTAAGTAAAATCTACCAAGATGTTTTGTTCATGTAATCATCAAGTGCACAACATATACACAACAATCTCCCCCAATTTATGTCTACTGGAATTGTAGCCATAAATTAAGAGACACTTGATGATAACAAAATATCTTATCAATACAACTTTAAAAAGGAAGTAGATATTACTGAAAAGTGCTTCAATTAACAAAATGTACAAAGTTTTTGCTCACAGTCATTTTCAAGATGCTCCTCTAGCCTGAGCAGATTTATCTAGTTCCTTGAAGGTCTGGATCTCTTTCCAAGTTTTCTGTTATTTTCCTCAATCTGATTTTGGAGCTGCCTGTGGAATTTCAGTTCATCAGATTCTGAGAGATTTAGCTTTCCTTGCATTTCCAAAAGAGTCTCATTGCTAGAGATGCTCAATTGGTCTTCTAATCTGAAAAATCTTCTCACTTCTTTGTCATCCATGAACTCCATCAGCCAGTAGGGCCTTAGATGCACTCTTCTCCCTGTGTAGGGGATAATTAGAGTCTTTGGGAGTGCATCTTTGGCTCTAACACTCCTTAGTTATTCAATCTTCTTCAGTACCAATCTTCTTGCAGTAATATTGAACCCAAAGTTCTTCTTGAAGGATGAATAAACTTTAATCAGTACAACTTGGCTTTCTTGAAGGATCCTGTGAAGTGGCCACTGAATCTCATTTCCTCCTTTGTACTTGAACACTAACCTTTCGGGTAGGTTTCTGTATGCATCAATTCCTTTCACTTCATCTAGTTCATCTAGATAGAGGTTTAGATCAGAAAATTCTTTGATTTCACACAAGTACATGTAATCTCCCTTACTGACTTTAGATTGAGCTTTGACTAGAGATTTGGATTTGAGAGGTGACAGCTTCACTTTCTTGACTGCTCTTGACTTTGTTCTCTTTGGCTTGTTAAGGATTGGCAAATAGAGGTCAGGAATTGGTACGTTCTCCCATTCTACTGGTTCATCCTTAGGCACTATAGGTTCACCATGGATGTTCCTGTAAGGATCCACCACTTTGATATCTTCAAATACCACAGAGGGTTTTGATGCTTGAGTTGTGGTTGGAGTGGATTCCTTGGGAAACTGATTCTCCAATTCATTATCAACCATGTCCAGTTTCCTTTTAGTTCTTTTAGCCAATTCCTTGATTCTTGGAGATTTCTTCTGTTGTTCAACTTGCTTCTTTGATTCAATAACTTCAGATGGCTAAGAAGGAATTTATTGTGATGAATTTACAGCATGTAGTTTGGCCAAGATAGCAATTTGCTCTTTCTTTTGTTTAGTCTTTTTAGCATCCAGAGCAGCTTGCTTCTTTTCCTGCTTCAATCTAGCCTTTTCTTCTCTCTTTGCTTGAGCAAATTGAGGATGTCCAGCCACCACACAAATTTCTTTCCCATTCCTGAAAATTTTAGTAATTCTTCTTTTTGAAGCTGAATTAGCTGGATCTTTGTAGAAAACAATTGATCTTGACTGAAGCTTCTTCTCATCAGGCTTAGGTGTCTCATACACAGTATCCAAAGGGTTCTTCAATGATGATTTTGAATAGTTTACCCTTGGTTTCAGAATTGTTTCAGCCTTTGGAGATTTGATGCAGGATGGCTGTCGTCTTTCCAGATAGTTCATGCTCATCTCATTCACACTGATTTGCTTGACTTGAGAGTGATGGATGGCTGACTTAACTGGCTCCTTGACAAGTTCAAATTTCTTCTGTATTTCCTCATCAATTTTCTCCCAGTTGACTAAACTCAACTTCTCCTTATCAGTTGCTCTTATGTTGGCTGCTGCTGCATTTATCAGATCAATACTGTTTGTAAGTGGTGGCTTAGAGATAGTAATTGAAGGCATAATTACTTTACTGATTTGAATCTGAAGCCTCTCCCCCTCACTTGGTCCTTTCTCCCCCTTTTTGTTATCATCAAGTTGAGTAGAGGAGGAGGTTTGAGCAGCCACCAATTTTTGAAGTAGATCTGTCTGTTGGACTTGATGAAGATGAATGGCTGTTAAAGATGCTTTCACGGCTGACATTCTTGTGTCCAAGGCATCTATCTTGGTTGACATATCAGAATTTTTCCTTAATTGCCTCTTGATGTCAAGTATTGTAGCTTCTGGAAGTTTAGAATCTATCTTGTCTGAAAGGGCCTTCTTCATCTCCTCAATATCACCCTTCATGGTGTTTACATCCCTAGCATGCTGGAAGCCCTGGATTTGTTGAAGTTGTCGGGAGGCTAGATGTGCCTGAAGAAGCTTCTTGGTACTGGCATTAGTAGTGGTTTGAAGAGCAGTATTTGTCTGATTGATTAGTTGGATCAGGGTGGTCTTGAAGTAGTGCTCATCACAGTGCTTTGAGAATGCCCATGATGGCATACCTGATCTTGAACTTGAGCCTACTTCTCCCCCTATATCCATCGCCTCATCTTCACGGTCCCCACTCCCATCACCAAAGAAATCAGCTGAACCACCAGTCTTATAGTTCACATCACCAGCTGTAGAAGGCAAAGCTGTGATGGCATCCTTACCTCTCATCATAGACTGTGTGGTGTGCACTAAATTCAGCATCCTTTATGCATTGTCATTGCCCTGTTCAGCTAGAAGTTGATAAGCTGGAACAGGATGAGTAAATGCCTCAGCATCAAGGGGAGTGGAATCTATAACAACTTTAGGATGTTGAGATAGTCCTTCCATGTCTGCATCCTGGACATTCATTGACTCACTAGCAATGACATCCATCCTTATAGCTCCAGTACCTGCATTTCTCTCGTTTTCTCTCTTTTGTTGCATCAGGGTCTCACCCTGGCTCCCCACCCTTACACCCTCACCTTTACCTACTAAGGTGGGACTCCTCTCACTCTCTTTTGCCAATCCTGATAAAATGTATTGCATAGTTTCACTCATTTCCTCTCCTTTTTCCTGGGAGCAACCCTGACTCTCACTCAAAACACTTTTCTCTCTTAATCCTAAGAGTGACTGTACAACCACTAGATCTTCTGCACTTGAAAGAAATGAAGTTTGAAGCTGTGTAGAGATACTCGACGGATGAGTGATATGCATCGAGTGAGTGGATTTGCTATCCGATGGATAACTGCTGTCAAGCTTATCCGTCGTGATACAATCACTACTCAACAGATGAGCAATATCCGTCGAGAGAGTAGAAATGAATGAGATGGGAATAGAAACTATTGTTGACTCTGTGCTGATTGAAGATATTTTGGGCACAGATGATACAACAGTTCCTGAAAGAATTGGCAAGTGAGCCAACAAATCATCTAAAAGATGATGCTCACTTGCACTAGATTTTGGCTTCCCCAACAGAGTTAAAGAAGGGGAATCAAAAAATGGTATGTTTATCATATCCACATCCAGAGAATTTGTTGGTGAGTTTGGTGTTTGAGGTGCTTCTATAACTAGAAATTTTGGCTGTGACTCCACATTTATTGGAGCCACATCAAACTGAATTTGTGAAGGTGCAGTGACTGTGTCTGTTGCACCAGTTTGCACTATGTGTGTACCCTGTGCATCCCCAAGGGTTTTAGATTTCTTCTTTCTAGCATAAGTTTGGGGTGAGCTTGTGTCCCTAACCCTCTTGGCATGTGCTCTTGGTTGAGAGCTTTGTTCAATAACTACATCCTTTTGGGAGGATGCAACTAGAAATGAGCTTTTATCCTTTTTAAGCACCGCAGTTTGTTGGGAAACTGCAGTGTGGCTAGGCTGGGATCCACTTAACTCTCCAACCTTATTCTTGGGGTTTCTTTTATGTTCACCCCTTCCCTCACCTATCTTGCCCTCCTTCACACTCCCCTATTTGGTTTTAGTGGATTTTTCAACTAGCGTCTTTCGGGAGATACTAGAGGGCGCTTTCTTTGATTTAGGTTTGAAAATTTTTGCAGTTTTGGTAGCTTGGGTGGGCAACTGTTTGGTCATTGACATAGTTGCTATAGCCACACTAGAACTCAAAGATATTGTTGAGGTTGGAATAGTTGTAGGGATAGATGAACTTACCTCACTTACCTGAGGTGCTTGCATTACAGGATGATAGAACAATGGCACATCCTTGTGATGATTGGCCCTATTCAAATCTGCAATGATCCTTCTCTCTTGAACCCAACAATCTAGTTTGTTGTTAGGGTTCTCAAGCACAATCTCTTCACAGAGGTGGTTAGCTAACATCATAAAGAATCTAGCGTAATACACATTTTTACCTCTTTTATTTAATTCTCCTAATTTAAAACCTAACTCAAACAGGACAAGGTCACTGAAATTATAGAATTTATCTGTAACTAGCATGTATAGCATGTTAAGCATTGAGATATTGACTGAATCAAAATTACTGAATTTACCTGAAAAGACCTTTGTCACAACATCACACATAAAACTCCATTCTTTCCTAAGACCCATTCTCCTAATATCACTTAACTTAGAAGTAGAAAGAGCATAGTTCATGGAATTAATGAAAGGAATGTGGCGCCCTCCAAACCCGAGTCAGAAGTTTGGGGTCCACAACACTTTCACAATATATAAACCTGTACATAAAATATTAATTGCAATGACCCTGTTTCACATAACCACGGATCGCAACAGGTTAAAGTATGAGAACAAGCCACAACCTTAATTATTACATCGTACTAAATCCCAACTAATTTAACTTACAATTGATAATAAAATCATTCTTACAATATAAATATCTCTTTACTGCGTGAAACTTCTGCTAGCTCGATCCAACTCGACTGAAACCTTAGCCCGCACTTTGGACTGAGGAACTTCACTATCATCCATATTCTTTTCAACTGTAAAATATATAAAAGAGTCGCAAGGGTGAGCTAACTAGCTCAGCAAGTCATAATAGTGATAACTGAGGTTAAATAATGATCAAATGAGATGATTCAAAGGAATCAAGTTTCTTTTTAGCTAAACATTAGAATTGGATATTCATTTTAAGTTTCAAAAACCAAGGTTAGGCTGCTGATCAGTCACGCACTAACCCCGAGCAAAGCACACAGCACCGCTCTAATTACTGGATCCAAGGCACACATTGGCCTAACTTGACCATTGGTATGGTCTGACCACGAATCTGGTCCACATATATAAAAACTATCCAATCCTAAAGCAGTTCAATATGATAAGCAATACAATTCGATAACACAGGATCATAATCAATGATGATTAAACATTTGAATAAAATGTAAGGAAACTCATGGATATCACAAGGGTATATCAGGGTATGTAAAAGAAACGGCTTTCAATCTGTAAAAGAATCAGGTATTAGACAAGTAGTGATTTTTCGAGGTATAGTTCTTTCATGTTATAAAGGATGACTGGAGTATAAAAGTTTCTGTGTTTTCAAACAATTTTCTTCCAGTGTTTGGTGTTTGGTAGTTATACATTTGGAGAGTAGTATCATATTTGTGTGATTTGGTGTCTAAGGATCGACAAAGTATGGTTTGCAAAGAATAAGGCTTACGGCTCAAGATCAAGAAAGAATCAGGGTTTAAGGTTTAATAATCTAAATCACTTGCGGTATAAAACAGGAATTATTTTGATAATTAACGACATGTTACGAAATAGTTCGAAAACATTTGTAATATCTTTTGAAGAAAAGTTTAGGAATACTTGCCTTACAAGGCTTTACAACTATTACTGTTCAATTCTGGGCCAATTCTGCCGCTTAGGCTTTTACGTCCAACTACTATATCATTCTGGATTCGACCTCAACACTTAAGTCCTTTGATTGAGACCTTAATGAGCTTTTTGACTCACCACCAACTATCTTTCGTCCAATTCCAATTCTCAGGCATTCCGACTAGAACCTACAAGGTCGAAATATCCTAACTTAGACATTCGATTATGCTTGACATATCCTCGCAAACAATCTACCCGGACGTTAACAAAATCCGACTAGTAACATACTTCATATAATAATACACGTATCACTTAAGGCTCACGTTCTCGAAAATCGGTTCAGTGTTCGTTTTCGGAAAATACCTATACTCTTTATTTTATGAAATCAGGGTTATCGATTTAGAAAAATATTCCATCACATGGTACAATCAAGTTTCGTATAAAACACACACACACACATATATATAGTCATTCAACATCCCGATAATCATCGAATACGTTCCCATATTTACGTAGTTCAGTTTCCCGGAAATTGAGCAGCACTTCCTTTATTTATCGGACTAACCCGTCGAACAATTCGACGTCACCTCACCACAATAATTCACAACAACCAATATTCACAATTTCCCAAACGTCAATTCAATACTATTATTATTCACATTTTACATTTATTTGTTAAATTAGGACTCAGATTATAATCATCATAGTCCACCGTCGGCTCGCCGAGGCTCATCGCCGACGGCGGTAAAACTTGCGGGTTCCCGTTTATAACGGACATCCGACACGCATTTCACCAATTAATTAAAATTTTCCACACGAATTTCATTTTTATATCACGAATATTACTCAACACAGCCTGCAAAATAATAAAAAAAATCAATTTCAGCAACAACCGAGTCACCATCGCAGCCAACAGAAGCAACGCACACAAAATACAACGCAACCGGAAACATACAGTCATAGCCGGAGATAAGCCGGAAAGAATAAGAAAAAGAACATGGGCAGCAACAGCACACCCCTCCCCAACTGAACACACACACCCACACACACTTTACACAATCCAATACACACACATATACATACGAACTCATACATATACACACGGATACAGGCATGACCAGGGCCACACGGAAACAGCCACCAACCGGAATTCCGGCGGCGACAACTTACCGGCAACGCCGCAGCGGGTGATGACCCGAAGAAAGGAAAAAGGAAGGAGCGGGGAACTAAGCGAAAAGAAGAGAATAGAGATATCGCGGGTAAGGAAGCTCCGACCCGAGGAATCAAAGACCGAGAAAGATTAAAAGAACAGGACTGTGTTTTGTGTATATATTTGTGATGTTCTCATCTGTTGTTGGTTTATTTTTATTTTATTTCCTTCCAGCCAATCTGCAGGTAACACATGGCATATCCAACCTCAACTGACTGACACGTGTCTCGTAATTGGGACACGTATTAATAAAATGTACTGCAACCCCTTTTTTGATTCGCTATCTTGCAATTTATCGAGCCAAGTTGCACATAAAATAAATTCAGAAAATTATCAAAATAGTCTCAAAATATTACAAATATCCCGAAGTTAATTAGAATGTAAATTTCATTATTTTAAAATCTTTTCTAAAACACAATTTATACCCGCTTTTATCAATTAAACGGATAAACGCGCGGGTAAAATTAATCCCAAAAATTTCTAAAATAATTTTAAAATTCTCAGAATAATTCAAACTTAATAAAATATGAGTTTTGAAATTTTTGAAAAAAAAATTCTAAAATTAAATACGGATTTTACAAATAAATACAATCAGAAAATCATACAGGGTTAAATAATTGATGAAATATTGATTTTTCAATTTTATATAATCCCCAAAATAATTATTGTAATTATAAAATTATAAAAACAATTTTAGAAACATTCCCAATATTTATGCAAATAAATTTGTAATAAATCCACTTTTGAAAGTGAAAACAATTCACTACGATCTCATAATTAATCGCGCGGACAACCCGGTACACTATAAATCACATATGGATAATAATCAAACAACACATAGCGGTGAAAACCAACACACATATTTTATTTAATAATTTCCATAATAATCACATATTTAAATAACTCAAAAATACACGAGTCGTTATATCCTTCCCCCTTTAAAAAGATTCTGTCCTCAGAATCTGATCTAGTTACACAAGTGAGGATATTTGTCAAGCATATCTGACTCTAATTTCTAAGTAGACCCTTCTACTCGAGGGTTCAAACGTACTCACAATAGGTATGCACTCATTTCCAAGGACTTGCCTTTGACGATCAAAAATTTGGATTGATCACTATATGCAGAACAACTTTGGACAAAAGCCCCATTGGCTCCTGACCAATTACTTAATTCAAACCCAATACTTATCACTTTAACATTGACAAGTAAAATAGATTAGATGTACACACGGGTGTGACGGTCATATCATTTATGAACAACTTTATCTATATTTATCAATACCTTGAATGATTCACAAATTTTAGGACTTAGCTTATCCCTTCTATTCAAACTTATCCAATCTCTTTCAAGACGACACTTTTACTAAAACTACTGGTCCTATTTCTATACTCATACTTTTTCTCAATACAATTTCGTCTTCTCTCTTTGTCTACTTCGAGCTGCTTCAACTAATAGCACTACGCTCTTGGTGTGCCGATTTAACTTAGAATTTAACAACTTTCTTTTTCCTACTTTATTCTAATAGAAATGGGGACCTACACTTGCGTTCACCTGAAGCTTGATACAGTAGCATTCCAAAGCTGACATTGCTGATAAATGATCGTTCTAGGGTTTCTTTAAAACTTTACCTTTCAACATATCTTACCTTTCCTAAATCATTTCCATACTTTGACTCTCCGCATAAGGATGTTAGACGGTGCTCGTTTTCCACTTGGTTTCTAAACGTTTAAGCATCTCTTATCATTTTTTTTTTCATCAGTTAAGGCTGAAAAGTAATCTTATATATTCACGTATTATCACCTTTAAGTATTTAAGCTTCAGATTCCACTCTTTCCCATTCGTCTATTGATTTTTCGGTGGTCTTAATTACACCCAATCTTCTCTGTCGGCATAATGCATCTGTTACCATACAGCTTTGCTTAGGTAGTTGTTAATGGATTAATTCAGACTCTCTTATTCCTTGAGTAGCTGAGGATGTTATCAATAAATACAGTTTACTTACCCAAATACTCCTTATACACCACATTCCTTAATTTCTTATAGCCACTTGATACACTTGTCATTTCACATAATATCATCAGAGCTTGAAATGCTCTGAACTCACTTTAATCGTAATCTCTGATATTTTCTCAGGTCAGATCTTCAGTTAATTCTCAATACATAACACACTTTTTAAATTAGGTCTTATAAGTAATTAATTCTTTATAGGGTCTCGCTTCTTCTTATTCATTGTTTTGTTAAACTCCTAATAATCAGTACATACTCTTATAATTTCATTCCTTTTCTCCATGAACATCACTGGTACCTTTCACGATCCATTTCTTGTAAAACCATTCCCTGGGTCTGTCTTATCCATTAGGCCTCCAATAGTTTACCTTAATTCTTTGACATGTCCAATACTTCCTAATCCATCTTGAAATTTCCTTCTTATACCTAGTTATCACTATTTCTTTTTAAATTTCCGTATATCTTGGCATTTCTTCAATAAATTAAATACTTTATATTGTGAATTCCCTGTGGGATCTCATTTCTTAATTCTTCTACTTGTAACTTTCAAGTGCTGGAAGAGAACCTGGGGATATTGTGATCATTCTCTTGGGCGTATAAATTTCCTTTTACTAACTGCTAACATTGTGATCCATTATCTTCTTTTGACATCTCCTTATCTTTCCCTTAACAACTTCGACTGAAAGGTCATACTATCCATCCTTGCTCCTTTTTGGATTATAAAATCTGACTTCCAATTCCAACTTCTAAAATTCCATAGATAACTCTATATTTGCTTTTCCTCGTGAATACATACTATAACCTCTTATGGTCCATATAGATCTTGCACCTTTCTCCATACATATCATGTTTCCCAATCTTTCAAAACAAATATTATTACTATTAGTCCCAGTTATGATTAGGATATTTCTGCTCATAAGGTTTCGGTTGTCTGGGTGCATATACAATAATTTTATTGTGCTGTATCAACACACATCCTACTCCCTTATGAGAAGCAACACTATAACTACCATACCTCCTTGATACTTTTGAAATGATAAAGTCGGTAATGTAACCATTCTCTCCTTTAACTCCGCAAAAATTTCTTTACTCTTCTCCATTTCATATATACTTCTTATTTCTCCTGGTTAGCTTTGTCGAAGGTATTGCAACTTCCAAGAAATCTTGCACGAAATTTCAATAATACCCGGTCCATGGTAAAATTCCTTACTTTTGTTGATGCTTTTGGCCATTCTTTATTCATGGTGAGTTTAATTTCGACTGGATCTCCTCTAATCTTCTCCTCACTAATTATTTACACTTTCTATCTTCAAAACTTTCACCCTGCAACTTTACATACAACTTCTTTCTTCTCCAACTTCTTAGTTATCATTAAATGCATGGTCCTTCATTGACTTTAAGTAACATAATTACAATTCATCTAGATATTCCTTAAAGATTCTGTCCCTAGGTTAAATCTCCAATTTGTAATGCCTAAATCCTAAATCAATTTTAGAAAATACTTTGCTTCTTCTTCTAGCATTTCTTGCATCCGCTTTGCTAACTTCCTCATTCTAACTGGTGCCATTTTATGTAAGGCCCTGGTCACTGGCTCCGTTTCAGGCATTAAGTCAATCGCGAGCTTTATTTCTCTATCTGGAGGAATTGTTGATACTTATCTGGAAACATATCTTCAAATTCTTTAATTACTATAAAATCTTCAATTTTGTTTGCCTCTAACTTTTATTTATCTCATAATTACCGTAATACTCACATCTTGATCATCGTAATCATCGTTAACCAATTCTTTAACTTCCTTTTTCCTTTATGCCTCATCATATTCTCATCTAACGTCTTCAGAGCTATCTTTTCATCACGACGATTTGTCTGGGCATCATGCTTCCATAGCCAATCCATTTCTTAGAATAATGTCAAGTCCTCTTGTCTTAAATGATATCAATTCTTTACAACTTATTACCAGGAATCTCAATTTCACCATTAGTACTCACTTGTTCAACACTTTCACATTCTTAACTTGTTAGTCCTTTGATCCTAATCTTATCAACAAAACCTTGAGAGATAAATAATTAAGTTCTCTCACATCTTTTAATATTTTAATGCATAAGGTATTCACCCTAATCATCCATGTTATTACGCCCGTAATCTGAACAACATATTTCACTAGGAAAATCGCATATTCTCGTTCTCGAAGACGTATTCCTTATTGGAGTAGATTCCCTTGGTCCTTAGTGCCTCCCTGACGGGGTTAGTGATTTGCAATTCTCGCCATATGCCCTTGTTTGCTTCCCATGCATGAAAAGTAGATGGAACTTTGCCCGCTTGATTAAGGATACGTTGATTTCTGCTTGAAAACCTCTTGCAAAGAATGACAATACAACGAAATGACTAGAAGGATTCAAAATTCATAGAAATTAGGGTTGAAAAGAAAGAAGAAGTAAGGATTTGAATATGAATGAGACAACCACATTGGTACTTAAGATGGCCAGTCTTTCGTACCATATGGCACACAGCACATGATTAGGTGGCGTCCCACCCGACTCTTCGTCATTCTGACAAAGTGTCTCACCATAACACTGTTTGTCCCAATCCGAAAGCAAAACTTGAGGGGAACAATTAAATTTGAAAGGAATGCAACAGCCTTCTTTTTGATATCATCATAAGGAGTTTATTAAGAAAAGAAGTTCATACATTTTGAGGAATTAAAAAGGAATATACGCTGTAGTATTGAGGACAAGAATGATACCATTAGTCACCATCCACATTCCACTTGTATTCATCTTTCGAGCTTATCCGATCATATCCCAATTGTGTCATATAACAACTTAAAAAAATACACTGAAATGCCTTCGCAAATTAAGCATTATGGTAGATTCTTACTTGTTAAGTCTTACGTCTTTAACATCGCACCTATACGGATAATACTTTAACAATTCGATCATAATGGCGTTCTTACCAATTAACTTCGAGTTTCCTCTTTTTAATTTAGAATAACCACGAATCATTCAACATATCGATCCTTTTGTTAACAATATTCTTCTTTTAGAAAAAATCTGGAAATCTTTCCAATCTTCTTCGATCATGCTCCGGCTACTGTCAAATTAATGAGTTCTTCGAACTCTGATAGTCATAGTAATTGAATGTATAGTTACTCCGTACGCTGATTCTGTTGTAAATTTTATCGAACAATACTTGCACTTTTACTATTAGCAAAAATCAACTTCTTCATAATCATAGGTTACTTTGTTCTCGAAATTAGCAATACTAAATCGGAATTAAATATCCTTCCAGGCAATCCAGGTTTTTAACAAGAAACTCAAGTAGTAACTTGACAACCAAAGTTTAAAAATCATTTTATTCAAAAAGGCTTTTAAAAATTTTGTGAAGGAAAAATCTTTTTCGAAAACTTGTTTAAAAATTTTGGGAAAATCACAAACCTGGTTGTCCTTACTATATGAGTTGGTTGTTGTCCTTCCGACCTATAACAAGGTACCAATTTAAAGGAACGATCATATAAAGGTCCATTTACTTCAATCTACCTTCTCTCCTTTATTGGGTCCATTTGCCTTCCTTAATCGACGATCACTTCAAGTGTCGTTACATGTTATTGTATTCGTAGCTTCACATCAAAATTTCCATCCTGGCAATGCTCCCGTCATCAACTTGGCAGTCGTTAAGTAGAACAGACTATCCAATAGTCAACAAATCGGCTCATGTCACATCACATGGTTATAATATATATATATCCCATTGTCATAACACCATTATCTAACTCCAAGAGAGTTCCAGATCTATACTCTTCTCTAATTCTCTTTCAAAACTCATCTAATCCCTTCCACAAGCTAATCAGGGGTGGCCTATTCACTAATGGCTTCTTGTAACCTGGTAGCAGCTATCCTCCGGAACACTTAAATCTTCTTTCTAAACTTCTTCTCACCTTTATTTATATCTCAGGTACTCACCATCTACAGTAACCCTCGAATCCATCCTCGTAGGTACTAGTGCTTCATAGGACAAGTTTTAAACTGATAGTATAGAACAAGATGTAGGGTAAACTAAAGAGATACACTCACAGCCGAATGTCCAGTAAAACAAGAATAAGTATATAGCGATTCTTAAATAGGTAGTCTTATATCAAGAGATGGTAAAATAGTGTGGAATAACTTGAAGAGGTGCAACTTTCATAACAGAGGGTAATACCATTAATACTGATGAAAGAACAAGATGCAAATTAAATCTGAGAAAAGATGACGATCCTCGAACGGAAGGCTCCAAACGATCAGATGATACAGGGAAATCAGGATCTGCTATTGTCATTGTCTGGAAATCTCGTCGCAAGCTAAGAATCCCGAATCGCAACACGAACCGTGCCGGAGACCTACTATACAGTCGCACTCAACCTCACGACGTCTTATCTTTCTATTTCCTATTCCTAAGCCTAACCTTCTACCCAATCCTGACAATCTAGGCTTGTTTCAGTGACTTATAACCTGTAGCTCTGATACCAACCTGTGGCGCCCTCCAAACCCGGGTCAGAAGTTTGGGGTCCACAACACATTCACAATATATAAACCTGTACATAAAATATTAATTGCAATGACCCTGTTTCACATAACCACGGATCGCAACAGGTTAAAGTATGAGAACAAGCCACAACCTTAATTATTACATCGTACTAAATCCCAACTAATTTAACTTACAATTGATAATAAAATCATTCTTACAATATAAATATCTCTTTACTGCGTGAAACTTCTGCTAGCTCGATCCAACTCGACTGAAACCTTAGCCCACACTTTGGACTGAGGAACTTCACTATCATCCATATTCTTTTCAACTGTAAAATATATAAAAGAGTCGCAAGGGTGAGCTAACTAGCTCAGCAAGTCATAATAGTGATAACTGAGGTTAAATAATGATCAAATGAGATGATTCAAAGGAATCAAGTTTCTTTTTAGCTAAACATTAGAATTGGATATTCATTTTAAGTTTTAAAAACCAAGGTTAGGCTGCTGATCAGTCACGCACTAACCCCGAGCAAAGCACACAGCACCGCTCTAATTACTGGATCCAAGGCACACATTGGCCTAACTTGACCATTGGTATGGTCTGACCACGAATCTGGTCCACATATATAAAAACTATCCAATCCTAAAGCAGTTCAATATGATAAGCAATACAATTCGATAACACAGGATCATAATCAATGATGATTAAACATTTGAATAAAATGTAAGGAAACTCATGGATATCACAAGGGTATATCAGGGTATGTAAAAGAAACGGCTTTCAATCTGTAAAAGAATCAGGTATTAGACAAGTAGTGATTTTTCGAGGTATAGTTCTTTGATGTTATAAAGGATGACTGGAGTATAAAAGTTTCTGTGTTTTCAAACAATTTTCTTCCAGTGTTTGGTGTTTGGTAGTTATACATTTGGAGAGTAGTATCATATTTGTGTGATTTGGTGTCTAAGGATCGACAAAGTATGGTTTGCAAAGAATAAGGCTTACGGCTCAAGATCAAGAAAGAATCAGGGTTTAAGGTTTAATAATCTAAATCACTTGTGGTATAAAACAGGAATTATTTTGATAATTAACGACATGTTACGAAATAGTTCGAAAACATTTGTAATATCTTTTGAAGAAAAGTTTAGGAATACTTGCCTTACAAGGCTTTACAACTATTACTGATCAATTCTGGGCCAATTCTGCCGCTTAGGCTTTTACGTCCAACTACTATATCATTCTGGATTCGACCTCAACACTTAAGTCCTTTAATTGAGACCTTAATGAGCTTTTCGACTCACCACCAACTATCTTTCGTCCAATTCCAATTCTCAGGCATTCCGACTAGAACCTACAAGGTCGAAATATCCTAACTTAGACATTCGATTATGCTTGACATATCCTCGCAAACAATCTACCCGGACGTTAACAAAATCCGACTAGTAACATACTTCATATAATAATACACGTATCACTTAAGGCTCACGTTCTCGAAAATCGGTTCAGTGTTCGTTTTCGGAAAATACCTATACTCTTTATTTTATGAAATCAGGGTTATCGATTTAGAAAAATATTCCATCACATGGTACAATCAAGTTTCGTATAAAACACACACACACACATATATATAGTCATTCAACATCCCGATAATCATCGAATACGTTCCCATATTTACGTAGTTCAGTTTCCCGGAAATTGAGCAGCACTTCCTTTATTTATCGGACTAACCCGTCGAACAATTCGACGTCACCTCACCACAATAATTCACAACAACCAATATTCACAATTTCCCAAACGTCAATTCAATACTATTATTATTCACATTTTACATTTATTTGTTAAATTAGGACTCAGATTATAATCATCATAGTCCACCGTCGGCTCGCCGAGGCTCATCGCCGACGGCGGTAAAACTTGCGGGTTCCCGTTTATAACGGACATCCGACACGCATTTCACCAATTAATTAAAATTTTCCACACGAATTTCATTTTTATATCACGAATATTACTCAACACAGCCTGCAAAATAATAAAAAAAATCAATTTCAGCAACAACCGAGTCACCATCGCAGCCAACAGAAGCAACGCACACAAAATACAACGCAACCGGAAACATACAGTCATAGCCGGAGATAAGCCGGAAAGAATAAGAAAAAGAACATGGGCAGCAACAGCACACCCCTCCCCAACTGAACACACACACCCACACACACTTTACACAATCCAATACACACACATATACATACGAACTCATACATATACACACGGATACAGGCATGACCAGGGCCACACGGAAACAGCCACCAACCGGAATTCCGGCGGCGACAACTTACCGGCAACGCCGCAGCGGGTGACGACCCGAAGAAAGGAAAAAGGAAGGAGCGGGGAACTAAGCGAAAAGAAGAGAATAGAGATATCGCGGGTAAGGAAGCTCCGACCCGAGGAATCAAAGACCGAGAAAGATTAAAAGAACAGGACTGTGTTTTGTGTATATATTTGTGATGTTCTCATCTGTTGTTGGTTTATTTTTATTTTATTTCCTTCCAGCCAATCTGCAGGTAACACATGGCATATCCAACCTCAACTGACTGACACGTGTCTCGTAATTGGGACATGTATTAATAAAATGTACTGCAACCCCTTTTTTGATTCGCTATCTTGCAATTTATCGAGCCAAGTTGCACATAAAATAAATTCAGAAAATTATCAAAATAGTCTCAAAATATTACAAATATCCCGAAGTTAATTAGAATGTAAATTTCATTATTTTAGAATCTTTTCTAAAACGCAATTTATACCCGCTTTTATCAATTAAACGGATAAACGCGCGGGTAAAATTAATCCCAAAAATTTCCAAAATAATTTTAAAATTCTCAGAATAATTCAAACTTAATAAAATATGAGTTTTGAAATTTTTGAAAAAAAAATTCTAAAATTAAATACGGATTTTACAAATAAATACAATCACTACGATCTCATAATTAATCGCGCGGACAACCCGGTACACTATAAATCACATATGGATAATAATCAAACAACACATAGCGGTGAAAACCAACACACATATTTTATTTAATAATTTCCATAATAATCACATATTTAAATAACTCAAAAATACACGAGTCGTTATAAGGAACATGTCCTAAGTCCAATCATGTATTAGGATTTAGGAATAACTTTTATGTAATATATTTTGATTTCATTGATATTAATAAAAGTCTTGTTTTATTTTTATTACGGGCTCTATCTATTTAAGTGTTTAAATAAGATATACCATAGTTTAGAGTAAAGCTTTTATGGATTATGATGAGATCATAATAGTGAGACCTAAAAGATGATAACTCTAAACTTAAATAGTTCCTGGTCATAGGATTACTAACTGGTAATTAATAATCCGCAAAGATCGGTACATACTATGCTTGCTTCATTTTGAAGGATGTCTGTTCTCATAGATATTTGTGTGGTGACACTATAGCTAGTATATTGGTGCTTATTATAGAATAAGTTCACTGAACATGACTCGCACAGCTGAACAACTGATGGAGTTCACTCACGTGTCAGCAGTTGTTCACATAGTGATAGTTGTACAAGTATCCTTAGACTTGAGGTCATCATAGTCATCTTGTGTACACTGAACTATGCTTTGGTTTAGTTTTTAGTCTTCAGGGACAATTATTAGGGCTCTACTGGGTATAGGAATTTGTACACGAAGATAGTATATGATCAATAAAGGATCTACCCCTTCCAGTGAAGGAAGCGAATGTTCAAGGCTGATCCACTTATGCTAGTTCAGGAATCTCTGGCCAGAGTGAATGAAATTAGAAAGGAGTTTCTAATTTGCATAGAACTAAGCATAGTAAATGGTAAGCAAGTGATTAAATTAGATAGGCTTGACATGAGATCCATGCCTTGTATTTAATCAGGACATTGTAGGATAGAAGGAGTTTATTGTACGGTAACTATTCACTGAATAGGTTCTTGGTATTCTAAGCAGTGAATTCGTATTATCCGGATAGTCGCGATATGCTGAGAAGTATCCCTCACGATGTAGAATAAATATGATTAATTAATTAATCATATTTAATAAATTAGAGAATTTATATAAATAATGATAAAATAGTTTTATTATTATTTATTTCTACTACCGGCTTAATATTGAACCTACAGGGTCACACCATAAAAAGAGAATGATTTAATGGTGGAGGAATTAATTAATAATGGCTGATAATTATTTATTTATGAAATAAATAATTAATTGGCAAATTTAATAATTGATTAAATGAGATTTAATTGATTATAAATTAATCAAGAAAAGTTCTTAATATTATTAATTAAGAATTTAATTTTTGGAAATTAAATCAAGAGAGAGAATTATTTCTAAAGTGTTTAGAAAAAGGATTAATAATTAAAAGGTGTTTTAATTATTAATGAGAATAATAAATGGGTTAATAATAATAATATTTTATGGGAAAATTTCATCTGAAAATTTTGCCTATAAATATACTATTATAAACCCTATTTTTATTCTAACCCGAACCCAAAAGTTTTTAGAAAACCTAATTCTCTCCACCTCCTCCTCCTCCTTAACGTCGTTTTCTTGGT
Organism: Apium graveolens; assembly: GCF_009905375.1. Taxonomy (NCBI): domain Eukaryota; kingdom Viridiplantae; phylum Streptophyta; class Magnoliopsida; order Apiales; family Apiaceae; genus Apium; species Apium graveolens. The sequence goes on from NC_133653.1 coordinate 28,412,195, forward strand.
GGATACCGGTGGAGTGCTTCACGTTTGAGGAGCAGCTGCTAAGGATCTCCGATCGTTGCTTTTGGATCGCTATTAAAGGTTAGTAATCGATTCATATGTTTTAATCACGATTTATATGCTTTTATTTGGATTTTATATGTGTAAAAGTGTTTTACCATGCCTCCGCTGCGATTAAAATCCTACAATTAAGCATATTGATAATGTCAGTGTCAGTGTGTGGTGAGGTCACAGTGTTATCAGGAATCTTGAAACATGCTTTTATAACATCACTGTTAATACAGAACTCTTTACCTTTAATGGTGAGTGTGATTGCCTTATCTGTTGAGTTGTAGGTAGCAGTGGTCCACATCTCTTCAACAACTTCACAGAAGATTGTGGGTGATTCCAGCATGGCATAATTGAGCTTGCAATTCTTTACAAAGTCCATCATCTTGTGATAGTCACCAGATTGCTAAATACCCTTGTTAACCAGTGCAGTGAAATTGTTCTTCTCATAAATGAACCCAGTTTGAGACATAATCTTTACAACAGGTGCCATTGTTAGAGAATAAGAGCTTGAAGAGAAAGAGAGTAAGTGCTTTGAGAGAGAATGAAATTAGAGCAGTTGAATTGAGAATGATAAAAGAAAAGCGATTGAAATGAAATAAGTTTTTATACTCTCCCAAAAATAACTGTAAAAAATAATAAAGTAAAATAAAGTAATTAATAGAAATTGCCTAAAATAGCCGTTTAAAAATAAACTGTAAAAATTCCACCCATTATCCGTCGTGTTATGCTTACAAACTGTAAGTATACTCGATGGATAATGTACAGGGAATTAACGGCTAAGATTAAGACAATTCGACGGATGAGGATAAACGGTTATCTGTCGAGTCATAATATATTCCAGAAAAATAATTGATTTTTATTAGCAAATAGTATTTCGACGGATGATCAAACTCGATGGATAAAGATCATCCGTCGAGATGTAAATTTTGACTTAGCCAAAATTTCATCCTTGACTGAGAAATCAATTAAATTTCTTGCTGCATTTCAACTTGCAAATTAACTCATATAGTTTTAAGAATAATTAAGCATACCTAACTCACTTACCAACCTTGAAAAGGTGGATTCATCCAGTGGCTTAGTAAAGATATTTGCAAGCTGCTTCTCACTTGGAACAAAATGTAGCTCCACAGTACCATTCATTACATGTTCCCTTATGAAGTGGTTCTTGATATCTATGTGCTTTGTCCTTGAATGTTGTACTGGATTTTCAGTGATGGCTATTGCACTTGTGTTATCACAGAAAATAGGAATCCTCTCAACTTGCAAACCATGGTCTAGCAATTGATTTTCATCCATAATATATGTGCACAACAACTACCAGCAGCAATATATTCAGCTTCAGCTGTAGAAGTGGAAACTGAATTTTGCTTTAACTGAACCAGGACACAAGCTTGTTTCCTAGAAATTGACAGGTTCCTGTTGTACTCTTTTTATCAATTCTACAACCAGTATAATCTGCATCTGAATAACCAGTTAAATCAAAACCAGAATCTCTAGGGTACCAAATGCCAAGTTTTGGTGTTCCCTTGAGATATCTGAAAATTCTCTTAATAGCTATTAAGTGAGATTCTCTAGGATCAGCCTGAAATCTAGCACATAAACATGTAGCAAACATTATATCTGGCCTAATAGCTGTTAAGTACAGAAGTGAGCCAACCATGCCTCTATAACTTGAAATATCCACAGACTTTTCAGTAGTGTTTAATTCAAGCTTAGTTGCAGTGGCCATGGGAGTTTTTGCAGATGTGCAATCCATTAGATCAAAATTCTTTAAAAGATCAAAAATGTATTTAGTTTGACTAATGAATATTCCATCACTAACTTGCTTAACTTGTAAACCAAGAAAGTAAGTCAGTTCTCCCATCAATACTCATTTCATACTTACTTTGCATCAGTTTGGCAAACTTTTTGCAAAGTTTCTCATCTGTAGAGCCAAAAATAATATCATCTACATAAATTTGAACAAGTATACTAGAGCCATTAACATTTCTAAAAAATAAATTTTTATCTACAGTACCTCTTGTGAAGTAATTTTCCAAAAGGAACTTTGATAGAGTGTCATACCAGGCTCTAGGTGCTTGCTTCAGTCCATAAAGTGCTTTCAAAAGATAATAGACATGTTCTGAAAAATTTGGATCTTCAAAACCAGGAGGTTAACTGACATAGACTTCCTCCTCCAAGTCTCCATTCAGAAAGATACTTTTGACGTCCATTTGATAGACCTTGAAATTGGCATGGGCTGCATAGGCTAAGAAGATTCTAATGGCTTCAAGTCTTGCAACAAGAGCAAATGTTTCATCAAAATCTATTCCTTCTTGTTGACAATAGCCCTTAGAAACCAATCTAGCTTTTTTCCTGACTACTATGCCATTTTCATCCATCTTGTTTCTGAATACCCATTTGGTGTCTATTGGATTCTTTCCTTTAGGCTTGGGCACCAGCTTCCATACATTATTCCTTTCAAATTGGTTTAGCTCCTCCTGCATAGCTAAAATCCAACCAGGATCCAACAAAACTTCTTCTACCTTCTTTGGCTCTTCCTTGGAAAGAAAGCTACTGTATAGACATTCTTCTTGAGTTGCTCTCCTGGTTTGAACTCTAGAAGAAACATCACCAATAATAAGCTCAAAGGGGTGATCTTTTGTCCATTTTATTTATTGAGATAGATTAGCTCTAGACGAGGAGGCCTCATTGTTGTCTTGATGTGTGATTGAGTTTTGATTGTTAGAAACTCCTCCTGAGTTTGTGGATCTTTGATTTGAGAAAGGGGAACTTTCTACAGGTGATCTATCTTGATTTCCAGCTTCTCTTGGTAACCCGACGGATGGTGAGTTTTGAGTTCTGACGGATGAAGTTGGTTGTCTCCCGACGGATAACGTAGATTGCCTCCCAACGGATGAAGCATTATGCAACTCGGCAGATGTTGAGTTTTGTGCTTCATTGGTAGTGGATTTGTCTGCATTATCCTTAGATACAGTTTCTTGATCACTTTCATCAAAACTATCATCATTAACCATCTCCATATTGTCGAATTTGAGGCTCTCATGGTAATCTCCATCTTGTAGTCCTTCAATCTTTTTATCATCAAACACAACATGTATTGATTCCACAACAATGTTGGTTCATAGATTGTAGACTCTATATGCTTTACCAACAGCATATCCAACAAAAATTCCTTCATCTGCTTTAGCATCAAACTTTCCATTTTGATCAGTTTGATTTCTCAGAATATAGCACTTGCAGCCAAAGACATGAAGAAAATTTAGAGTTGGCTTCTTATTCTTGAACAATTGATATGGAGTCATGCATCTTGCTTGATTAACCAGAGAAATATTCTGAGTGTAGCATGCAGTATTAACAGCTTCGGCCCAGAAATATGTTGGCAGTTTAGATTCTTCAAGCATGGTCCTTGCAGCTTCAATAAGTGATATGTTCTTCATTTCCACTACTCCATTCTGTTGTGGAGTTCTTGTTGCTGAAAACTCATGCAGAATCCCATTTTCCTCACAAAATGCTCTCATGACAGAATTCTTGAACTCAGTTCCATTGTCACTCCTGATTCTTCTAACCTTGAAATCAGGATGATTATTGACTTGCCTTATGTGATTGATGATGATTTCACTAGCCTCGTCTTTAGACTTTAGGAAGAATGTCCAAGTGAACTTTGAGAAATTATCTACAATTACTAGGCAAAATCTTTTTCTTGACATAGACAATATATTGACTGGTCCAAACAAATCCATGTGTAGCAGTTGCAAAGGTTCTTCAATTGTTGAATCAAGTTTCTTCCTGAATGATGCTTTAATCTGCTTCCCTTTTTGGCAGGCATCACACAGTCCATCCTTGGAAAACTTTACTAGAGAAATGCCTCTAACCAATTCTTTCTTTACTAGCTCATTCATGGTCTTGAAGTTTAAATGGGATAGCTTTTTGTGCCATAGCCAACTTTCATCCTGACTTGCTTTACTGAGAAGACAAGTAACAGATTCTGCATTAGATGAGTTGAAATTAGCTAGGTACACATTTCCTTTTCTCACACCAGTGAGAACCACTTTGTTGCTTCTTTTATTAGTCACAACACAGGCTTCTGAGTTGAAGGTTACTGAGTTGCCTTTGTCACAAAGCTAGCTGATGCTCAACAAATTGTGTTTGAGACCATCCACTAAGGCAACCTCCTCAATGACGACATTGTCCTTTGAAATCAAGCCATATCCCACAGTATAACCCTTGCTGTCATCTCCAAAAGTAATACTTGGGCCAGCTCTTTCCTTAAACTCTGTGAGCAGGGTAGAATCACCAGTCATGTGTCTTGAACAACCACTATCCAAGTACCAAAGATTCTTTCTGTTTCCCTGCACACATCAAAATCAAATCAAGTTGATTTTGGTACCCAAGTTTCCTTGGGTCCTGCCTTGTTAGCCTTCTTAGATTCATCCTTGGTCATTTGAGTTGGGCCTTTGAAACCATTCATTACAACAAAATTATCATGCATATTATTATTAACAGAGAATGGCATGCTATTAGTAAACATGTTATTCTAGTATGGCATGGTAAATAGCATTTGTGGCATACTAAATGCAACATAATAAGGATTACGTGCAAATGACATGTTAGCAAACTGTGCATTCATATTCAGTGTAGACATAACATTCATAGGCATGGGAGACATGGCATTCATGTTTGGAAAGTGAGGTGGCACAGACATGGAAGTAGGCATGGCAGATTTGCAATTGACAGACAGATGATTTACACTACCACACTTGACACGGATTTTTCTAGGAGCATATTTATCAGGTGTGTAGTTATTGTGTTTGTTAATCCCTACTTTACCATTTCTATTATTTTTCTTTTTATTCTCTGTTTTTACCTCTATCTTTTCAAGTCTGTCACTTAACTGTTTGACAGTCATGTGACCAACATTAGCCTTTTTCCCTTTCTTAACTTGACTCGATTCTCCTGAAATAAAGTTCTTGGAAACAGACCCATACTTCTCATTTAGCTTAACAAGTTTGGCTTTACTGATAGGCTTGCTCACAGCCGACGGATGAGGATTTTCATCATTCGACGGATAACCCTTTTTGTTATCTGACGGATGATCCTCATCATCCGTCGAGTCTACATCTGTTAGCACTCCATCTACCAAATTTGGTCTAAGTTTCTCTTTGTTCCTTTTCCAGGCTGCATCACAGAAAGACTCAATTCCTTGAACTTTGGTGATTTGAGCATGGACATCCCTGGATCTTTTCCATGCTTAATCACCTCTTGTTCACGCTCGAGCTGCTTCTTTAAAATTTCTTCTTTCTTCAAGGACTCAGTTAATTCCTCCTTGGCAATTTTACACTCAATTCTTAACTTTTCAAAATCAATGAACTGAGACTCAAGCACATTATTTCTCTCACTCAAAAACAAATTATTTTCTTTGATTTTAGCATTTTCTATAGTAAGAGACTTAAGTGTAACACGCAAATGATATAACTCTGTAGACATGTCATTTATGGCATCATTACACTCAGCTTTGGATAAATGTGCAAGGTTTGTAGTAATTACCTGATTACTTGAAGAACTTGTTTTTGTCTCATCAGACTTGGCCATTAGGGCTAGATTAACATAGCTGACATCTTCATCTTCATCCAGACCATCTGCTGCCCAGTCATTTTCTTGTGTTATGAAAGCCCTTTCCTTCTGTTTGAGCAGTTCAAAGTATTTTTGCTTATAATCCACAGGCTCAAACTTTTTCTTACTGGAATCTGACTTCCTACACTCACTGGCAAAATGCCCTGCCAAGCCATATTTGAAATATTTAAATTTTGATTTATCCACCATGTTTCTATTTGGCTTGGCTACTCCAAAGTTCTTCTTGAACTTGAGCTTGGAAAATCTCCTGGAAAGAAATGTTAGGTGTTCATCAATGCCCTCCATGTCATCTTGGCTCAAAGAATCTTCATTTTCAGCTGCAAGCCCCTTACCCTTGCTTTCACAGACCCTTGAAGTTGACTCAACAACTTCCATCTTCACTTCCTTCTCTTTTTCCAACTCAGGAACTAGTGCAATGGATCCTCCTTTCTTCTTTCCTCCCTCCATCCTCTCATCTTGCTCTATTTCAAGCTCATAAGTTTTCAGGATGCCATACAGTCTCTCCAAAGTAAACTCCTTATAATCTTGTGTGTTTCTTAATGAGACTGTCATTGGTTTCCATTCCTTTGGAAGAGATCTAAGGAATTTCAGATTGGAGTCTTTTGTCTGATAGACCCTTTCATGCAGCTTAAGAGCATTTAGTAGTTTTTGGAACCTACTAAAAATGTCAGTGAGAGACTCACTTTCTTCAATATGAAAATGCTCATATTGCTGAATCAGGAGCTGCATCTTGTTTTATCTAACTTGCTCAGTGCCATCACATATGATCTGTATTATATCCCAAACATCCTTGGCAGTTTTGCAGTTGATAATGTTGTCAAACATATCTCCATCAACTCCATTAAACAGGATATTCATGGCCTTTTTATCCTTCCTGACTTGTTCAATGTCAGGATCAGACCATTTATGCCTTGGCTTGGGGACTGATGGCTCATTTCCTGTTGCAGCTCTCATTGGAACATGAGGGCCTCTTTCTATGCAGTCAACATAGGCCTCATCTTGAGAAAGCAAATGAAGATGCATCTTTACCTTCCAATGATGGTAATTATCTTTATCCAGAAAAGGAATCTTGACTCCAACATGCTTCTTGTTCATCTTGCTGTATTGTTTTGATCTTTAAACTCTTTGTAAGTTAAGAGCTCACTCTGATACCAATTGATAGTCCCTTAACAATATGACAATAATTACAGAAGGGGGGTTGAATGGAATTCTTGAAACTTTTTCATGAAATAAAAATGTTCTAACTCGAATATGTATATAGGTGTGAATTGATTAGCAAAGTGCGGAATAGTTACTTAAGTGAATCAAAACACAAGTAATTAAAAACAAGAGTCTTTAAAAACTTTCTGGTGGATTTGAATGATTCCACCAGAGATATATATTATATATCGAGAGAACCCTGTGTGCAAAATGCTCACAACTAATTACAAGAATAGAACAACTAAGAATACAGAGAAATGCTAAGGATTCTGCTTACAAATGTTTCTCTGCTTGTTTCTTAGATTTGATAGATCCTTAGTTGCTACTTCTTGGTTTATATATCACCAAGATTACAAAGTAATGAGACAGGATAATAAAACAAAACTATCTAGTCTATTACAATGCTACTTCATTACTCTATTCCAGCATCTTTGAATATCTTCATAATAGCATGGAAATGGCAATGCTTCTTTGTTCTCGAAAACCCAGTTGAATAGGCTACCACATTCCATTTGCATCCACGCGACGCATGTGACTGAGTTGTCACTGTCAACAGATATTTGAATTCTTTATCCGTCGGGTTATTGATCATCCGTCGAGTTATTGATCATCCGTCGAGTTGTTGATCATCCGTCGAATTCATTGTTTGTTCATCCGTCAGGTAGCAATCAGGCACTAGACTTCATTTCACTTATGTGGAATTATAAGACATCATCAATGTATAATTAATCAACCTATTCTGCATATCTAACTAAAGTTAACATGACTCAAGTACTACTACAAATTCTAAACAATGTGTATGCAGAAATGTGCTTCAGACTTATTATTACATAAGCTACTCACTCGATGGATAATAAGTCATCATCCGTCGGGACTATATTGAGTCATTTGTCGGCACTTTAAACCTTATCCGTCGAGTGCTACATTATTTCACTAAGTAAAATCTACCAAGATGTTTTGTTCATGTAATCGTCAAGTGCACAACATATACACAACACATATAAAACAGAAAAACGGAGGAATCGTAACCATACCTTGAAAATCGAAGCTTTATAATATGGTTGCTAGCAGTTGCTCCTCAGTGTGTGAAGCACTCTACCGGTATCCACCAAGAATGATCCTCTTCGATGAAGCTTTTTATAAAACCAAGCTTTTATAAAAGTGGAGTTTTGAGAGAGAGAGAGAGGAAGAAGATGGAGGCTAGCTCTTCTTAGGGAAGTGTATATTTAGAATGAGCCATCTCATTCTATTTATAGGGCTCTCCTAGGGTTTTATAAAATATCATTATATATATATTAGCCCCACATTTTATCTTTATAAAATGCTTTAATAATAATTAAAACTATTTTAATCATTATTTCTTTTTCTAAACTATTTAGAAAATTATTCTCTCTCTCATTATTTCATCAAAAAAAATATTCTTTTATGGTGTGACCCTGTAGGTTCAATATTATACCGATAATAGAAATAAATAATAATAAACTTTTATTAATTATTTACATGAATACTAAAATTCACTAAATATAATTAACTGATTAATTATATTTGTTCTACATCGTGAGTGATGCTTCTCAACATATCGCGACTATCCGGATAATATGAATTCACTGCTTAGAATACCAAGAACCTGTCAGTGACTAGTTACCGTACAATAAATTCCTTCTACCCTTACAATATCCCGATTAAATACAAGGCATGGATCTCGTGTCAGGCCTATCAAATTTAATCATATGATTTCTTATTCATAATGCAAAGTTCATATTAATGCAAATTTGAAACTCCTTTCTAATTTCATACACTCTGGCCAGAGATTCCATAACTCGCATACTAAGAATAACATAGGATATTCTCTTCCTATACTGGAAGGGGTAGATCCTCTATTGAAGTTAACTATCTCTATACACAAATCCCTATGCCCAGAATAGACCTAATGGATGTCCTTGAGACTAAGGACTAAACCAAAGCACAGTTTATTATATACAAGATAACTTTTACGATCTCAAGTCTAAGGACACTTGTACAACTATCACTCAGTGAATAACTATTGACACGTGAGTAATCTTCATTAGTTGTTCAACTTATCAAGTCATGTTCAGTGATTTTATTCCCTAATAAGCACCTACAAACACTTTCAATCTCCCACTTGAACTAAAGCCAATAACCCTGGTATCTAATACCCATCTTCTCTTTATGACGATCAAAGTGAATCTGAGACAATGACTTTGTGAGTGGGTGTGCTACATTGTTATGTGTGTCAACTCTCTCAATCTTGACATCTCATCTTTCAATGATTTCCCTAATCAAATGAAAGCGTCGCAAAATATGTTTGGAATTTTTATGAGACCTAAGTTCCTTGGCTTGTGCTATTGCTGCGTTGTTATCACATTATAACACAATATGCTCCTCAATGCTAGGAACAACTCCCAACTCAGAAACAAATTTCCTCATCCAAACGGCTTCTTTTGCAACCTCACTTGAAGCTATATATTTTGCTTCCGCTGTGGAGTCAGCCGTTGTAGGCTGTTTGGAACTCTTCCAACTAATCGCACCACCATTCAGAGTAAACACGTACCCTGACATGGATTTGCTATCATTACTTTCTGATTGAAAACTAGAGTCAGTATAACCCTGTATTTTTAACTCGTATCCACCACCAAAAACAAGAAAAATATCCTTAGTCCTTCGCAAGTACTTAAGGATGTTCTTCATTACTTTCCAGTGGTCTTCACCTGTATTGGACTGATATCTGCTCGTCACACTAACTGAATAAGCAACATCAGGCCTAGTACATAATATCGCGTACATGATAGATCCTATTGCTGAAGCATAAGGAATCTTACTCATACGCTCTCTTTCCTCAGGTGTCTTAAGAGACATCTTTTCGGAAAGGGACACTCCATAGCTCATCGGTATGAGACCCCTTTTGGTGTTTTCCATGCTAAACCTTTTAAGCACATTCTGGATGTATGTACCCTGGGTAAGACCTATCATTCTTCTAGATCTATCTCTATAGATCTTCATACTGAGAATGTAGGATGCTTCTCCCAAGTCCTTCATAGTGAAGTTCTTTGATAGCCACACTTTGACTGATTGCAGCATCGGTATATCATTTCCTATAAGAAGTATGTCATCCACATACAATACAAGAAATGTTACCACGCTCCCACTAACCTTCTTGTAGACACATGGTTCATCTATATTTTTGATAAAACCAAACTCTTTGATTGTCTCATCAAAACGGATGTTCCATCTACGAGAAGCTTGCTTTAAACCATATATGGTTCGTAGCAGCTTACACACTAGTTGTTCATTTCCCTTGGAAAGAAAACCCTCTGGCTGTGTCATATACACTTCCTCTTCAAGTTTCCCATTGAGGAAGGCCGTTTTCACGTCCATTTGCCAGATCTCATAGTCGTAGTAAGCAGCAATTACAAGCAAAATCCAAATTGATTTTAACAGGGCTACAGGCGAAAAAGTTTCATCAAAGTCAATCCCTTGCCTTTGTCTAAATCCTTTTGCCACGAACCTGGCCTTATAGGTCTCCACCTGGCCATCTGCTCCAATCTTTCTTTTGTATACCCATTTGCACTCAATAGGCTTCACACCCTCAGGTGCTTCAACCAAAGTTCATACTTAGTTGGTATACATAGATTCCATTTTGGATTTCATGGCACTTTGTCATTTCTCTGAGTCAACACTACTCATAGCCTCATTATAGGTCATAGGGTCGTCATCATCAATGATTGACAACTCATTGTCATTCTCAATGACAAGGCCATAATACCTCTCAGGTTGGAGAGACACTCTCCCTGACCTACGAATGGGTTGTTCCACAGAAGGTTGTTCAGTCTGAACAGGTGTTTCCACTTGAAATGTAGTAGTTTGTGCTTCTTGAACTTCATCAAATTCAATTTTGCTCTCACTGTTTCCTTCAAGGATAAACTGCTTTTCCAAGAAGGTAGCATGTCTGTAGATAAACACCCTATGATCGGTGTAAAAGTAATACCCTAAAGTCTCTTTAGGATATCCCACAAAACTATATTTTACGGATCGAGATTCCAGCTTATCAGGGTCAACTTTCTTGACATAAGCTGGACATCCCCAAATCTTAACGTGTTTAAGACTTGGTTTCCTTTCTTTCCATATCTCATATGAAGTTTGAGGAACAGATTTGGAAGGCACCTTATTCAGTAAATATGCTGAGGTTTCCAATGCATAACCCCACAGGAATACTGGAAGATCCGTATAGCTCATCATGGACCGAACCATGTCTAACAAAGTTCGATTTCTCCTTTCAGATACCCCATTCAACTGTGGAGTATATGGAGGAGTCCACTGGGAGACTATACCATTTTCTTTGAGATAATCTAGAACTCTCCATTCAAGTATTCACCACCTCGATCTGATCGAAGAGTTATAATACTATGTTTGGTTTGTTTCTCCACTTCATGCTTATATTCTTTGAACTTTTCAAAGGCTTCAGACTTGTGTTTCATCAAATACACATATCCGAATCTAGATCGATCATCTATGAAAGTAATGAAGTATGAAAATCCACCCATGGCTTGTGTAGACATTGGTCCACATACATCTGTGTGTACCAATCCTAGCAAATCTGCAGCCCTCTCTCCATGTCCACTAAATGGAAATTTGGTCATGTTACCCAATAGACAAGACTCGCATGTAGGATATGATTCAAAATCAAAGGGGTCAAGTAACCCTTCCTTATGCAATGTCCGCAGTCTATTTCCACTAATATGACCAAGTCTGCAGTGCCACAAAAAGGTGAGATTTTCATCATCCCTTTTTATTTTATTAGTATGTTAAATTTGTAGTAAATTATGCTCTACGTCACATACATACAGACCATTATTTAAAATACCACTTCCACAAAGAACGTTATCTCTAAAAATTGAACATTTATTATTCTGAATAACAAACGAAAATCCAGCCAAGTCTAACATGGGAATAGAAATAATATTCCTCACAATCGAGGGAACAAAATAACAATTATTTAAAACAATAGTCTTGCCCGTAGGCATATGTAAATGAAATGATCCTACAGCTTCGGCAGCAACTCTTGCTCCATTTCCCATCCGTAGAATCACCTCCTTTTCCTCAAGAGTCCTACTTCTCCTTAGTCCCTACAACGAATTGCAAATATAAGAACCACAGGAAGTATCTAATACCCAAGTAGAAATTTGATTTAATGACATATTCACTTCAATCATGAACATACCTGAAACAGAAGCGGTAGTCTCACTACCCTTCTTCTTCTTCAATTATGCAAGGTAAACCTTGCAGTTCCTCTTCCAGTGCCCCACCTTATTACAGTGGAAGCAAACAGCTTTGCTCTAGGGGTCTTCAGCTTTTGGTGGAACAGGCTTTTTCTCACCTACTTTCTTCTTCTTGGAAGGGTTCTTCTTCCTTTTCTTAGGATTTGAACCTTCACCAATTAGAAGAACTGAGCTCTTCTTAGAGGGAAAATTCGATTCCGCAGTCTTCAACATGTTGTGGAGTTCAGCCAGGCTGACATCCAACTTATTCATGTGAAAGTTCACAACAAACTGCGAAAATGAACCCGGAAGTGATTGCAAGACCAAGTCTTGGCTCAGCTCCCTATCCATGGCAAAACCAAGTTATCCAAGATATTCAATCAAATTGATCATCTTAAGTACATGGTCATTCACAGATGATCCCTCAGACATCCTACAACCGAACAGCTCCTTCGATATCTCATATCGAGCTATCCTCCCTGCCACATCATACAACTCTTGTAGATGCGCTAGGATAGTATGAGCATCCATATGCTCATGCTGCTTCTGTAGCTCAATGTTTATGGAAGCTAGCATGATACATTGAGCAACATTTGCATCATCTATCCATTTACGATACACAACATGTTCATCATTATGTGCATCGTCAGCAGGTTCAGAAGGCTTAGGTGAGTTAAGCACATATTCCAGCTTCTCAACCCTGAGAACAATTCTCAAGTTTCGAAGCCAGTCAGCAAAATTAGGACCAGTCAACTTGTGAGCATCTAGTATACTCTGGAGTGATAATGCAGAAGACATAACGTATATATTAAATCTGTAAATGATGAACACATAACAACACTTAGCAAATATTCAATTTCATTTCAAAATACTATATGAATTGGGTCTTTATTCATAAGTGGCTCCCACTACTTTATCTAATTTATACAACCCCCTAAGTGAAAAATTAAGCATGCATAATGCTAGTGGGAATAGGGATCCTACATTCCATCACACAACCTCGGCTGTAGCACGAAACGTCATGTGATGTTCAATAGGCAGACAACTCTTGTCAATTACATCTTATGTTATTCCCTAATAAAACTTTAGCTTCTTGAATAATTTAGTCACGGCTGTAGCACGACAGACTCAATATTCTAAGTCAAGTCTAACCCAACATTTCCTACAATTGAATCAGTCTCCCACGGCCCACGGCTGTAGCACGTAACGACCTTTAGATTCTAATTCAATGTACACATCTCTATGTAATAGACAAGTATTTCTTATTTCGAAATCAAAGCCCTCGGCTGTAGCACGAAACGACAATGATTTAAAAATAAGAACTACTTTCTACCATGTTGGAATGCTATGACCGACACAAGCTCGTTGTGTCATTGGCCAATTACAACTTGATATTATTTAATTTTAGAGGGATTATATTATGTTACAATCATAATCATATTATAAAGAAATTCTTCCTTTTAAATTAAATATTTCAAATCAATAATCGATAATCAGATGATTCCCAGATCGGGGGGAGCATTGTCAAGAGGCGTCACTTAATACCCCTTTCTTACAGATCGAAATCTGCTTTTGACAAAATCATCATTTCTCTCAAAATTGAAAATTCATATTTAATTACGTGTTTCATAAACACAAGAATCTCATGATTGTATTCATAATATTATTGTTAAGGCAAGAAACGATTCCTATTCTAGATTTTCTAGAGCACGCCTTATTTTGATTTAAGTTCACCTAAATCTATCATCGCATGATAAACATAGGCATATATCTCATATATAAAAATAAATAAACAAGTAAGCATGCAAGTAATATCATCTCACACATTGATATAATGATGTATGGATTTATTATAGCATTTAAAAGCAATAAAAACAATTAAAACATGCTTTAAAACACTTTCGGGAATATAAACAGTTCAAAACTTTTATATAACAAATATTTGACCACTCCATTAGATCTGTCTCGAAAAAATGAATCTAACGATATATTGCACGCCCAAAAGAGAGTTACGAAACTCCCAAAAAATCAAATTTAATGTGGACAGACGGGCTGTAACGCATTACAAGAACGCGTTACAAGGGCTGTAACGCATTCCGGTAATGCGTTACAGCACTGTTGAGCCATTTACGTGTGTAACGCATTCCGTAAATGCGCAACAGTGTGTAACGCATTCACGGAATGCGCGACACCCCCCCCCCCCCCCCGCGCGCGTGTTCTACACGCGCCTGACACCTGACCGTTGCAAAAAAAAAAAATTGTTGTTTCTTTCTTGCCTTTTGTTTGTCAGCTTACTGCCGTTTCAAAAACAAAAGGGTAACCCCTTTCCTTTACCCCATCACTTAATAACTTTTATTAATATGTTATTATTTTAATTTTATTATTAATAAATTAATTAACATTTAATTAATAAATTAATAAAATCAAAATAATATAATTTCTTAAATCAGGCAGTAGCAGAAAATTGTCAAATCAGCCAGGGGTCCTTGTGCAAATTTTAATCATATTTATTCACATGCATAATTATTTCATGAATTTTAATTAAAATAATTTTTAAAAATTCATAACAAATAATCTACACATCACAAAATTATGAAAAAATACCTAGATGATCTACAACACTTATAGAACCCAGATCAGTAGTCAAGATCTTATGCAAAAATTATTTCGAATTAATTCATAATTAAATCTAAATAAACTTGCAAAAATCATAACAAATCCATACATGCATAAAAAATCTGAATTTTTTTTTATGAATCTCTATATGCAGAACCTAGCTCTGATGCCAATGAAGGAATTTACGGATGAGAGGAAGCGTGATATAACAATTATTCCGTAAAAACCATGTATCGCACATATAGAAAAACGTATAAAACAGAAAAACGGAGGAATCGTAACCATACCTTGAAAATCGAAGCTTTATAATATGGTTGCTAGCAGTTGCTCATCAGTGTGTGAAGCACTCTACCAGTATCACCCAAGAATGATCCTCTTCGATGAAGCTTTTTATAAAACTAAGCTTTTATAAAAATGGAGTTTTGAGAGAGAGAGAGAGAGGAAGAAGATGGAGGCTAGCTCTTCTTAGGGTTTTCACAAAACACAGTATATATTTAGAATGAGCCATCTCATTCTATTTATAGGGCTCTTCTAGGGTTTTATAATATATCATTATATAAATATTAGCCCCACATTTTATCTTTATAAAATGCTTTAATAATAATTAAAACTATTTTAATCATTATTTCTTTTTTAAACTATTTAGAAAATTATTCTCTCTCTCATTATTTCATCAAAGAAAATATTCTTTTATGGTGTGACCTTGTAGGTTCAATATTATGCCGGTAGTAGAAATAAATAATAATAAACTTTTATTAATTATTTACATGAATACTAAAATTCACTAAATATAATTAACTGATTAATTATATTTATTCTACATCGTGAGTGATGCTTCTCAACATATCGCGACTATCCGGATAATATGAATTCACTGCTTAGAATAACAAGAACCTGTCAGTGACTAGTTACCGTACAATAAATTCCTACTACCCTTACAATATACCGATTAAATATAAGGCATGGATCTCGTGTCAGGCCTATCAAATTTAATCATAAGATTTCTTATTCATAATGCAAAGTTCATATTAATGCAAATTAGAAACTCCTTTCTAATTTCATACACTCTGGCCAGAGATTCCAGAACTCGCATACTAAGAATAACATAGGATATTCTCTTCCTATACTGGAAGGGGTAGATCCTCTATTGACGTTAACTATCTCTATACACAAATCCCTATGCCCAGAATAGACCTAATGGATTTCCTTGAGACTAAGGACTAAACCAAAGCACAGTTTATTATATACAAGATAACTTTTACGATCTCAAGTCTAAGGACACTTGTACAACTATCACTCAGTGAATAACTATTGACACGTGAGTAATCTCCATTAGTTGTTCAACTTATCGAGTCATGTTCAGTGAACTTATTCCCTAATAAGCACCTACATACTAGCTATAGTGTCACCACACAAATGCCTATGAGAACAGACATCCTCCTGAAGGGAGCGAGCAAAGTATGTACCAATCTTTGTGGATCCACTAACATCCGATTAGTTATCCTATGATCAGGAACTGTTTAAGTCTAGAGTTATCATCTTCTAGATCTCACTATTATAATCTCGTTATAATTCTAGAAGCTTTACTCTAAACTATGGAGCATCTTATTTAAAACACTTTAAATAGATAAAGCCCATAATAAAACCAAAACAAGTCTTTTATTAATTTCATTGAAATCAAATAGAAATACAAGAAAGTTCTTCCTAACTCATCATACAAGATTGGATTTAGGAAAAACACTTTCATAATGATGGATTAATGCCCTTAAATATCCTTAATAGTGTACCCAATGACATTTTTATATTTTTTAAAACAGCGAGCAACAACTCAATTTGAATGTCATCAAGCTCAGCATTGACAATAACAGCATATGAATTATTAGGTGTGGCACCCTCCAAACCCGGGTCAGAAGTTTGGGATCCACAACACAAACACAATATGTCAACCTATATATGAAATATTAATTTCGATGACCCTGCTCTACATAACTACGGATCGCAACAGGTTAAAGTATGAAAACAAGCCACAACCTTAACTTTTATTACAACGTACCAAATCCCAACTAATTTAACTTACAACTGGTAATAGAATCATTCTTACAATCTGACTAACTCTCTACCGCATGAAGCTTCGGCTAGCTCGATCCAACTCAATTTGGAATCCTAGCTCGTACATTGAACTGGGAAACCTCGCTATCAACCGTATCCTTATTAACTGTAGAATACATAAAAAGATTTGCAAGTGTGAGCTAACTAGCTCAGCAAGTCATAATAACGATAACTGAGTTAAATAATGATCAAGTGAGATAATCCATATGAATCAAATTTCTTTTTAACTAATTATTAGAATTGGATATTCATTTTAAGTTCCAAAACCAAGGTTAGGCTGCTGATCAGTCACGCACTAACCCCGAGCAAAGCACACAACACTGCTCTAATCACTGGATCCAAGGCACACATTGGCCTAAGTTGACCATTGATATGGTCTAACCACGAATCTGGTCCACATATATAAAAATATTATCCAATTCTAAAGCAGTTCAATATGATAAACAATATAATTTGATAAAACAAGATCATAATCAATGACGGTTAATCACTTGAATTAAAAACGCAAGGAAACTCATGGATATCACAAGGGTATATCAGGGTATGTATAAGAAACGATTTTCCGTCTGTAAAAGGATCAGGCGTTGGACAAATAATGATTTTTCAAGGTATAGTTCTTTGATGTTATAAAGCATGGTTGGAGTATAAAAGTTTTTGTATTTTCAAACAATTTTGCTCCAGTGTTTGGTGTTTGATAGTTATACATTTGGGGAGTAGCATCATATTTGTGTGATTTTGGTATCTGAGGATCAACAAAGGATGGTTTACAAAGAATAAGGCTTATGGCTCAAGATCGAGGAAAAATCAGGGTTCAAGGGTAATTAATTTAAAGCACTTGCAATATAAACAAGAGTTATTCTGAATAAAAGCGACATGTTATGAAACAATTCAAAAATAATTGTGATATATCTTAAAGAAAAGTCTGGAAGTACTTGCCTTATAGGGCTTTACAACCATTACTGATCAACTCTGAGTCGACTCTGCTGCTTAGGCTCTAACGTCCAACCACTAGATCCCATTGGATTCGACTTCGACACTCAGGTCTTTCTGTTGAAACTCTACTGAGCTCGTCGACTGACCACTAGGTTATCTTTAGTCCACCGTTCACTTTCAGGTTCCCGACTATAACCTACAGGGTCGAAATACCCTACGTTAGACGTCTAGGTATGCTTGACATATCCTCGATACTAATTCTTATCCAACTATATTCAAACCCGACTCGTAATTATTCATATTGGAATAACACAGACAACAATTATGTTTCACATTCTCAAAATCGATCCAGTGTTCGTTTTTTAGAAAATACGTATACTCGTCATTTTACGAAATTAGGGTTACTGTATTTTGGACAAAACATACAATACAACATACAATCAGGTTCTGTATAAAACATACATATATGTATTTACTTATACTCGCTCAACGTCCCGATAATCCTTGGATACGCTCCCGTATTTCCGTAGTTCGATTTTCCGAAAATCGGGCAGCATCTCCTCTATTTATCGGACTACCCGTCGAAACAATTCGACGTCACTTCACCACAACAATTCACAACCACCAACATCCATAATTTCCCAAATGCCAATTCAGTAATATTTTAATTATTATTCGCATTTTATATTTATTTATTAAATTAGGACTCAGAATATAATCATCATAGTCCACCGTCCGCTTGTCGAAATTCATCGCGGACGGCGGTAAAATCCGCGGGTACCCGTTTAGTTTCGGGTTTCCAACGCGTACTTCACCGATTAAATTAATAATTATTCCTGCACGATCAATTTTATTTCACGAAACCTTAGTTCAATTCATTCACTGCAGCAAATAAAAGAAATAATTAAATCAGTAAAATTTCTAACACTACCGCGTGTAAACACGCGCACAAACATCATCAATTGAACCAAAACAGGACAAGCCGGAAAACGGCGGAAGTCAGGCAACATAGTAAAGAAGAAGCGACAACAGAGGAGATATAGGAAACATAGCAAAATAGTAACCAGGACCCGGACAAACGCAACACACCAATATATATATACATACGTTATTTGCATGCACACGTCCCAGTCACAAAAGTCACTGGAGAAAGGCACAGATACAGGAAAAACTGACCAAGGCGGGGAATAAACGGGAACCAGAGGAACAGAGAGGGAAGGGGTGAGGGAGAAACAGGAGAGATTGATGGAAAGAGAATATATGAGAGGAAGAGAGAGAGAGAACCGAGATTGAGGTGAAAGGGGAAGAAACACTGGATCTCTGTGTTGTGTTTTTGTCTGTTTTCTTTTCTTTCTTTTTTTTATATCTCTGATGTACAAATCAATGCAGTACAAATAACAGTACAATTAGTAGTACAATTCCTGTAATTCAAACACATGTATTATTGGATAATTACGAAGATTCTGAGACCCGGTTTATCTCGAAATTCGAATTTAACGGACTGAGGTGCACGTAAAATATCTTCATGAAATTACAAAAAAATAATCTTAAAATATCACAATTAATTCAAAGTTACAAAAATAAAATTTTCGTAATTTTTAAAGCATATTTGAAACACCACTCGTACCCACATTTCCAATTTAACGACCTGAGTTGCACTTAAAACAAATTCATAAAATTACGAAAGTAGTTTTAAAATGTTAGAAATATCCCGAAGTAAATAAAAATGTAAATTTTGTAATTTTAAAATAATTTCTAAAATGCACTTTATACCCGCTTTTAACAAATAAATGAAACAATGCGCGGGTAAAATTAATCCCGAAAATTTCCAAAATAATTTTAAAATTCTCGGAATATTTCCAACTTAAATAAATATGGGTTTCATAATTTTTGAATAATTTTAGAATTAAATATGGATTTTACAAATAAAAGTAATCAGAAAATCATTTAAAGATAAACAATTAGTAAAATATTGATTTCTCAATTTTATAAAATCCTAAAAATAATTATTGTAATTATAAAATCATAAAAATAATTTTAGAGACACTTCAAATATTTATACCAATAAGTTTGCATTAAATCCACTTTAAAAGTGAAACAATTCAATACATTTCCTTAATAATCACCTATTTAAATAATTGAAAAATACACGGGTCGTTATATCCTCCCCCCCTTAAAAAGATTTTGTCCTCAGAATCTGGTCTAATTACACAAGTGAGGATATTTGTCAAGCATATCTGACTTTAGTTTCCAAGTAGACTCTTCTAATCGAGGATTTCGAACGTACTTACTATAGATATACACTCATTTCCAATGACTCGCCTTTAACGATCAAGAATTTAAATCGATCACTATATGCTTTACAAACTTGGACAAGAGCCCCTTGGCTCCTAATCAACCATTCGATTCAAATCAAATACTTATCGCCTTAATATTGACACGCAGATCACATTATATGTACATACTGTTGCGATGGTAATATCAACTCATGAACAACTTTATCTATACTTATCAATAACTCGAATGGTTCACTAATTTTTAGGACTTAACTTGTCCCTTCTACTCAAACTTATCCAATCTCTTTCAAGACGACACTTTTACTAACACTACTGGTCCTATTTCCATATTCATACTCTCCCTCGATACAATTCGGCTTCTTTCTTTGTCTACTCTGAGCTACTTCAATCAATATCGTTACGCCCTTGGTGTGCTGGATTAACTTTGAATTTGAAAACTTTCTTTCTCCCACTTTATCTCAATAAAAATGGGGAACTACACTTGCGTTCATATGAAGCCTGATAAAATGGCATTCCAAAGCTGACATCGATGATAAATGAGCATTCCAGTGTTTCCTTAAATATCCACCTCTCCATATATCTTATTTTTCCTGGATCGCTTCCTCACTTTGACTCTTCGCTTAAGGTTGTTAGGCGGTGTGCATTTTCAACTTGGTTTCCAAACATTTAAACATCTCCTATTCATTTCTATCAGTTAGGGCTGATAAGTAATCTCATATATTTACATATTATCACATTTAAGTATTTGAACTTCAGATTCCACTCTTTCCAATTCGTCTATTAACTCCTCGGTAGTCTTAATTACATTCAGTCATTTCTGTCAACATAAGGCATCCGTTACCATATGGCTTTGCTTAGGTAGTTTTTAATGGATTAATTCAGAATCCTTTGTTAACCTTAGTCAAAATTTCATTCTTAAAAACTCAATGTATAGTTTCTTTCCTTCTGAGCTTTGGAGAAAAATCCTTAGGCATTCCACGCAGACTTTCTTATTCCTTGAGTAGCTGAGGATGTTATCAATAACTACAGTTTGCTTATCTGAGTATTCCTTATATAACATGTTCCTTAATTTCTTATAGACAACTGATACACTTGTTATCTCGCATAACATCACCGGAGCTTGCAATGCTCATAACTCATTTTAACTATAATCTCTGATATATTCTCAGGTCAGATCTTAAGTTAATCCCCGAAACATAACACACTTCCTGAATTAGGTCTCGTAGGAAATTAATTCTTTGTAGGGTTCACTTATTCTTATTCGTTGTTTTGCTAAACTCCCGATAATCAGTACATACTCTCATAATTTCATTCCTTTTCTCCCTGAACATCACTGGTACACTTCACGATTCGCCTCTTGTAAAGTCACTTCCTGGGTCTGCCTTATCCACTAGGCCTTCCAATACTTCGTCTTAACTCTTTGACATGTCCAACACTTCCTGATTTATCTTGAAATTTCCTTCTTATACCTGGCTATCACTATTTTTCTTTAAATTTCCATATATCTTGGCATCTCTTCAATAACTTAAATACTTAATATTGTGAATTCCCTGTGGAATCTCATTTCTTAATTCTTCTACTTGTAGTATCCAAGTGCTGGAAGAAAACGTGGGGATATTGTGATCATCCTCCTGGGCTTATAAATTTCCTTTTAATAACCACTAACATCGTAATCCATTATCTTTTCTTGACATCTTATCTTTCCCTTCACAACTTCGACCGAAAGGTCATACTATCCATCCTTGCTCCTTTTAGATTACGAACTTTAACTTCCAATTCCAACTACAAAATTCCATAGATAATTCTTCTGATACCGTTTCTACGTTGGTTCTCTCCTTTTTGCTTATCGTCTGCCTCTATATTTGCTTTTCCGCGTGAGTACATACTTCAAATTTTTATGGTTCGTATAGATCTTACACTTTTCTCCATACATATCATATTTCCCAATCTTTCAAAATAAATATTATTACTGTTAGTCCCAGCTATGATTAGGATACTTCTGCTCATAAGGTTTCGATTGTCTGGGTGCATATACAATAACTTTATTGTGCTGCATCAACACACATCCTAATCCCTTATGAGAAGCATCACTATAAACTATCAAACCACTTTGGTACTTTCGAAATGATAAAGCAGGTGCTGTAATCATTTTCTTCTTTAATTCCGCAAAACTTTCTTTATCCTTCTCCATTTCATATAAATTTCTTGCTTTTCCTGGTTAGCTTCGTCGAAGGTATTGTAACTTCCAGGAAATCTTGCACAAATTTTCAATAATAACCGGTCCATGGTAAAACTCCTTACTTTTATTGGTACATTTTGGCCTTTCTTTATTCATAGGAACTTTAATTTCTATCGGATCTCCTTTGGTCTCCTTCTCACTAATTATTTATGCTTTCTACCATCAAAACTTTCACCTTGTAAACTTTACATACCACTTCTTTCTTCTCTGACTCCACAATTGTCATTAAATGCTTCGCGTGGTCCTCCGTTGACTGTAAGTAACGTAATTACAACTCACCCAGATATTCCTTAAAGATTATGTCCATAGGTTCAATCTCCAATTGGTAACGCCCAAATCTTAAATCAATTTTAGAAAATACTTTGCTTCTTCTGTTTGATCCACAAATCAGTAGTTCGAGGTAACAAATACTTACTCTTGATAGTAAACTTGTTGAGCTTTCTTTAGTCGATGCATAATCTCATACTTCCATTTTCTTATTAACAATTAGTACCGGTGCACCTTATGGGATCCACTGGGTTTAATCGCTTCTTCTTCTAGCATCTCTTGCATCTTCTTTGCTAACTCCCTTATTCTAACTGGTGCCATTTTATGTAAGACCTTGGTCACTGGCTTCGTCTCAAGTGCTAAGTCAATCACGAACTTCATTTCTCTATCTGGAGGAATATCAATAATTCATCTGGAAACATATCTTGAAACTCCTTAATTGCTATAAAATCTTCAAATTTTGTTTGCTTCTGACTTTTATTTATCTCATAATCACCCTAATTCTCATATCTTGATCACTGTAATTATCATTAACAAATTCTTTACCTTCATCTTCTGAACCTCATCACCTTTTCATTTGGCGTCCTCAGAACTATCTTTTCATCACGACGATCTATCTGGACATCACGCTTAAATAGTGAATTCATTCCTTAGAATAATATCAAATCCTCACAAACTTATTGTCAGAAATCTCACTTTCACCATTGATACTTATTTACTTAACAAATACACGTTCTTGAATTTTCTAGTCTTTTAATCAAAATCTTACCAATTCAACGAGGTAAATCATTTCATCAACAATACCTTAGGGAATAAACAATCAAGTTGCTTCCACCTCTTCCAATACTTTAACGCATAATGTATTCACCATAATCATCCATATCATCACATCCATATTCTGAATAACATATTTCGCAGGAAAATCGCATATTCTCGTTCTCGAAGATGTATTCCTTATTGGGGTAGATTCCCTTGATTCTTAGTACATCCCTGACTGGGTTAGTGATTTGCAATTCCCGTCATATGCCCTTCTTTGCTTCCCATGTGTGAGAGGTAGATGGAACTTTACCCGCTTGGTCCATAATACGTTGATTTCTGTTTGAAAAACTCTTGCAAAGAATGACAGTACAACGAAGCAACTAGAAGGATTCACAATTTAACAAAAATTAGAGTTGAAAAGAAAGAAGACGTAAAGATTTGAATATGAATGAGACAACCATATTGGTACTTAAGATGGCCAGTCTTTCATACCATGTAGCATACAGCACATGATTAGGTGGCGTCCCACCCGACCCTTCGTCATTCTGACAAAGTGTCTCATCATAACACTGTTTGTCCCAATCAGAAAGCAAAAGTTACGGGGAACAATTAAATTTGGAAGGAATGCAATATCCTCCTTCTTGTTATCATCATAAGGAGTTTATTTAAGAAAAGAAGTTCATACTTATTCAAGAATCAAAAAGAAATATACAGTGTAATATTGAAGAAAAGAACGATACCATTGGTCACCATCAACGTTCCACTTGTGTTCATCATTCGAGCTTGTTCAATCATATCCCAATTGTGTCATATAACAACTTCAGAGGGTACACTGAAATGCCTTTGCAAATTAAGCATTATGGTAGATTCCTACTTGTCACGTCTTGCGTCTTTAATATCGCACCCACACTGATAATACTTTAACAATTCGATCATAATGGCGTTCCTTCCAGATAACTTCGAGTTTCCTCGTTTTAATTTAGAATAACCATGAATCATTCAACATAACGATCTTTTTGTTAATAATACTCATCTTTTAGAAAAGTCTGGAAATCTTCTCAATCTCCTTCGATCACACCCAGGCTCTTCTTAAATTGATGAATTCTTTTAAACTTTAATAGTCTCTGTAACTTGATGAATAATCACTCCGTACGCGGATTCTGTTATTAACCTTGTCAAACAACATTTACACCTTACTGATAGGAATAATCAACTTCTTCATAATCACGGGTTACTTGGTTCTTTAAATTAATCAATACTAAGTCTGAAGTAAGTATCCTTCCAGGCAATCCAGGTTTTTAACAAACAAGAAACTCAAGTAGTAACTTGACAACCAAGGTTTAAAACTTATTTTATTCAAAAAGGCTTTTAGAAATTTTGTAAGGAAAAATCTTTTTTGAACACTTGTTAAAATTTTAAAAATCATAAACCTGGTTGTCCTTACTATATGAGTTGGTTGTTGTCCTTCCTTCTTGTAACAAGGTACCGAATTAAAGAAACGATCATGTAAAGATCCATTTATTTCAATCTATTCTCTCTCTTTTATTGGGTCTATTTATCTTTCTTAACCGATGAAAACTTCAGTTGTCATTGCATGCTATCTTATTCGTAGCTTCACATCAAGCTTCCATACGGGTAATACTCCCATTATCCACTATACCATTGTTAAGTGGAACAGACTATCCAATAGTCAACAAGTCGACTAATGTCACATCACCTTGTTACTATAAATATATTACATGGTCATAACACCATTAATTATCTTTAAGAAAGCTCTAGAACCATAATCTCCTCTAACTCTCTTTTCAATACTTATCTAATTCATTCCACAAGCTAGTCATGGTTGGCCTAATCTCTAATGGATTCTTTTAATCTGGTAACAACTATCCTTCAGAATACCCGAATCTTCTTTCTAGACTTCTTCTCACCTTTATTTATATCTCAAGTACTCACCATTCACTGTAACTTCCGAATTCATCCTCGTAGGTACTGTTGCTTTATAGGACAAGTTTTAAACCGAGGGTATAAAACAAGATGTAGGGTAAACTAAAGAGATACACTCACACCCGAATGTCCAGTAAAACAGAATTAAACAGATGGAGGTTCTTGAATAGGTAGTCTCGTATCAAAAGATAGTAGAATAGCGTAGAATAGCTTGAAGAGGTGCGACTGTTATAACAGAAGGTAATACCATTGATACTGATGGAAGAACAAGATGTAAATCAAATCTGATAGAAGATGGCGATCCTCGAACGGAAAACTCCAAACGATCAAATGACACCGGGAAATCAAGATCTGCTATTGCCGTTGTCTGGAAATCACGTCGCAAGCTGAGAACCCCAAATCGCAATACGAACTGTGCAGAGACCTACTATACCATCACACTCAATCTCACAACGTCTTATCTTTCTATTTCCTATTTCTAATCCTTGCCCTCTACCAAATCCCGACAATCTAGGCTGGTTTCAATGACTTATAACCTGTAGCTCTGATACCAACCTGTGGCGCCCTCCAAACCCGGGTCAGAAGTTTGGGGTCCACAACACAAAACAATATGTCAACCTATATATGAAATATTAATTTCGATGACCCTGCTCTATATAACTACGGATCGCAATAGGTTAAAGTATGAAAACAAGCCACAACCTTAACTTTTATTACAACGTACCAAATCCCAACTAATTTAACTTACAACTGGTAATAGAATCATTCTTACAATCTGACTAACTCTCTACCGCATGAAGCTTCGGCTAGCTCGATCCAACTCAATTTGGAATCCTAGCTCGTACATTGAACTGGGAAACCTCGCTATCAACCGTATCCTTATTAACTGTAGAATACATAAAAAGATTTGCAAGAGTGAGCTAACTAGCTCAGCAAGTCATAATAACGATAACTGAGTTAAATAATGATCAAGTGAGATAATCCAGATGAATCAAGTTTTTAACTAATCATTAGAATTGGATATTCATTTTAAGTTCTAAAACCAAGGTTAAGCTGTTGATCAGTCACGCACTAACCCCGAGCAAAGCACACAGCGCTGCTCTAATCACTGGATCCAAGGCACACATTGGCCTAAGTTGACCATTGATATGGTCTGACCACGAATCTGGTCCACATATATAAAAAAAACTATCCAATTCTAAAGCAGTTCAATATGATAAACAATATAATTTGATAAAACAAGATCATAATCAATGATGGTTAATCACTTGAATTAAAAACGCAAGGAAACTCATGGATATCACAAGGGTATATCAGGGTATGTATAAGAAACGGTTTTCCGTCTGTAAAAGGATCAGGCGTTGGACTAATAATGATTTTTCAAAGTATAGTTCTTTGATGTTATAAAGCATGGTTGGAGTATAAAAGTTTTTGTATTTTCAAACAATTTTGCTCCGGTTTTTGGTGTTTGATAGTAATACATTTGGGGAGTAGCATCATATTTGTGTGATTTTGGTATCTGAGGATCAACAAAGGATGGTTTACAAAGAATAAGGCTTATGGCTCAAGATCGAGGAAAAATCAGGGTTCAAGGGTAATTAATTTAAAGCACTTGCAATATAAACAAGAGTTATTCTGAATAAAAGCGACATGTTATGAAATAGTTCGAAAATAATTGTGATATATCTTGAAGAAAAGTCTGGAAGTACTTGCCTTATAGGGCTTTACAACCATTACTAATCAACTCTGAGCCGACTCTGCTGCTTAGGCCCTAACGTCCAACCACTAGATCCCATTGGATTCGACTTCGACACTCAGGTCTTTCTGTTGAAACTCTACTGAGCTCGTCGACTGACTTCTAGGTTATCTTTAGTCCACCGTTCACTTTCAGGTTCCCGACTATAACCTACAGGGTCGAAATACCCTACGTTAGACGTCTAGGTATGCTTGACATATCCTCGATACTAATTCTTATCCAACTATATTCAAACCCGACTCGTAATTATTCATATTGGAATAACACAGACAACAATTAGGGTTCACATTCTCAAAATCGATCCAGTGTTCATTTTTTAGAAAATACGTATACTCGTCATTTTACGAAATTAGGGTTACTGTATTTTGGATAAAACATACAACACAACATACAAGCAGGTTCTGTATAAAACATACATATATGTATTTACTTATACTCGCTCAACGTCCCGATAATCCTTGGATACGCTCCCGTATTTCCGTAGTTCGATTTTCCGAAAATCGGGCAGCATCTCCTCTGTTTATCGGACTACCCGTCGAAACAATTCGACGTCACTTTACCACAACAAGTCACAACCACCAACATCCATAATTTCCCAAATGCCAATTCAGTATTATTATTAATTATTATTCGCAGTTGATATTTATTTATTAAATTAGGACTCAGAATATAATCATCATAGTCCACCGTCCGCTTGTCGAAATTCATCGCGGACGGCGGTAAAATCCGCGGGTACCCGTTTAGTTTCGGGTTTCCAACGCGTACTTCACCGATTAAATTAATAATTATTCCTGCACGATCAATTTTAATTCACGAAACCTTAGTTCAATTCATTCACTGCAGCAAATAAAAGAAATAATTAAATCAGTAAAATTTCTAACACTACCGCGTGTAAACACGCGCACAAACATCATCAATTGAACCAAAACAGGACAAGCCGGAAAACGGCGGAAGTCAGGCAACATAGTAAAGAAGAAGCGACAACAGAGGAGATATAGGAAACATAGCAAAACAGTAACCAGGACCCGGACAAACGCAGCACACCAATATATATATACATACGTTATTTGCATGCACACGGCCCAGTCACAAAAGTCACCGGAGAAAGGCACAGATACAGGAAAAACTGACCAAGGCGGGGAATAAACGGGAACCAGAGGAACAGAGAGGGAAGGGGTGAGGGAGAAACAGGAGAGATTGATGGAAAGAGAATATATGAGAGCAAGAGAGAGAGAACCGAGATGGAGGTGAAAGGGGAAGAAACACAGGATCTCTGTGTTGTGTTTTTGTCTGTTTTCTTTTCTTTCTTTTTTTTATATCTCTGCTGTACAAATCAATGTAGTACAAATAACAGTACAATTAGTAGTACAATTCCTGTAATTCAAACATATGTATTATTGGATAATTACGAAGATTCTGAGAACCGGTTTATCTTGAAATTCGAATTTAACGGACTGAGGTGCACGTAAAATATCTTCATGAAATTACAAAAAAATAATCTTAAAATATCACAATTAATTCAAAGTTACCAAAATAAAATTTTCGTAATTTTTAAAGCATATTTGAAACACCACTCGTACCCACATTTCCAATTTAACGACCTGAGTTGCACTTAAAACAAATTCATAAAATTACGATAGTAGTTTTAAAATGTTAGAAATATCCTGAAGTAAATAAAAACGTAAATTTTGTAATTTTAAAATAATTTCTAAAACGCACTTTATACCCGCTTTTACAACGAAATAATGCGCGGGTAAAATTAATCCCGAAAATTTCCAAAATAATTTTAAAATTCTTGGAATATTTCCAACTTAAATAAATATGAGTTTTATAATTTTTGAAGAATTTTAGAATTAAATATGGATTTTACAAATAAAAGTAATCAGAAAATCATTTAAAGATAAACATTTAGTAAAATATTGATTTCTCAATTTTATAAAATCCTAAAAATAATTATTGTAATTATAAAATCATAAAAACAATTTTAGAGACACTTCAAATATTTATACCAATAAGTTTGCATTAAATCCACTTTAAAAGTGAAACAATTCAATACATTTCCTTAATAATCACATATTTAAATAATTCAAAAATACACAGGTCGTTATATTAGGGCCCATGAACACATATTTCAAAGATGTAGGAAGTGGTTTTAGTTCTACCTGGGGAGGCGTTGAACTCTCCTTAACTTCCTCGTGACGCAGTACAATAGAATGATCAAGCACAGTTGGAGGCACTCCATCCAAAAGTTTCTCGTAGCCCGTACACTCCTTATTTTCTTCATCCATGTCACCCTCCAGAACAACTTGAAGTGAATCTTCACATAATAAACTGTTGGCTTTGATGTAAATTACTTTTTCTAGAGCATCCACCCTTTTGATTGTCTCATCCATAGAAGGTAGTCCCGTTATGTTTTGGAGCTTAAATTCCATCTTCTCTTCTCCCACTTGAAACGAAATTCTTTCATTTTTCATGTCAATTATAGCTCCAGCAGTAGCTAAGAAAGGTCTCCCAAGAATGATAAGAATATTTGCATCTTCTTCCATCTCCATGACAACAAAATCACATGGTATATAAAATTTACCAACCTTGAGAGGAACATCTTCAAGTACACCAAGAGGATATCTTACAGTTCTGTCTTCCAATTATAGAGGGATACATGTGGGTTTCAGTTCACCCATCTGAAGCTTATCACAGATTGATAATGGCATTAAACTGACACTTGCTCCAAGATCGCACAAAGCTCTTTTGATTTCAAAATCCCCTAGTTTGACAGGAATATAGTAGCTACATGGATCCGCTAACTTTTTCGGAAGATGATTTAGCAAGATGGCACTGCACTCTGTCGTTAATGAGATAGTAGAACTTTCTTCAATCTTTTTCTTCCTTGATAATATATCTTTGAGAAATTTTGCTTATGAAGGCATCTCTGATAAAACATCCATGAATGAAATATTAATGTGCAGCTTCTGCAGAATTTCAAGAAACTTACCATACTTCTTGTCAAGTTTAGCTTGTGCCAACCTTTGTGGAAACGGGACAGGAGGCACATACAGTTTAATAGTGTTAGTCCCTAACAATGCAACAAGAATTACAGAAGGGGGGTTAAATGGAATTCCTAAAACTTTTTCTCATAGATATAAAATGTTCTATCTTAATAATATATAACTGTGTGAATTGATTTGCAAACTGCAGAATAATAACTTGGAATGAATCAATACACAAGTAATTAAAAATACAAGTCTTTAAAAACTTTCTGGTGAATTTGAATGTATCCACCAGAGATATATATTATATCAAGAGAACTCTGTGTAGCGATTAGCTCACAGCTGTTTATAAATTTGAACAACTAAGTTTACAGAGAAATGCTAAGAATGCAGCTTACAAATGTTTCTCTGAGAATAATAATCTTGCTCAGTTGCTTGTTGTTCTATTTGCTACTTCTTGATTTATATAACACCAAGATTACAAAGTAATAAGACAAGATAATAAAACAAAAACTATCAAGTCTAATATTGTGCTACTTCATTACTCTATTCCAGCATCTCTGAATATCTTCATAATAGCATGGAAATGGCAAAGCTTCTTTGTTCTCTAAAACCCAGTCGAATAGGATTCCACATTACATTTGCATACACTCGACGCATGTGACTGTGTTGTCACTGTCAACAGATATTTGAATTCTTTATCTGTCGGGTTCATGATCATCCGTCGGATTGCCTTGTTGATCATCCGTCGAGTGGCATTGTTGTTTATCCGTCAGGTAGCTATCTGGCACTTGACTTCATTTCATTTATGCAGAATTACAAGACATCATTTATGTACAATTAATCAACCTATTCTGCATATCTAGTTAAAGTCAACATGACTTGATTACTACTACAGAATCTAAACAATGTGTATGCAGAAATGTGCTACATACTTATTTTTACATAAGCTACTCACTCGATGGATAATAAATCATCATCTGTCGGGACTATATTAAGTCATCCGTCGGGACTATAATCCTTATCCGTCGAGTGCTACATTTTTCATTAAGTAAAATCTACTTAGGTGTTTTGTTAATGAAATCATCAAGTACACAACATATTCACAACAAATAGGAGCAACAACAGGTTCCTTCTTCTCTTCTTCCACTACCTCTTCTTCGATCACTTTTTCAGCTGCAATGTCATCTTCATGATTTTTAGCATTCACAATATTTTTGCTCAACTTTAAATCTGGTTCTGGTAATTCTTTACCGCTCCTCATAGTTACGGAATTAATATGACCTTTTGGTGGTTGCTCAGTTTGGCCAGGAAGTTGGCCCGAAGACTTGTTGAGTTGGCTCAACTACTGAGCAATTTGAGTAATTGAATTCTCCATCAACTTGTTGTGAGCCTTCATCTCATTGATACTTGCATCAAAATCATCACTCTTCTTTGTCTGTGTAAAGATAAATCCTTCCAAAAGATTTTCCAAGTTAGATGTTTTTGGCTGAGTTGGTGGAAGTTGAGCTTGAGCCTGAGTATTTCTGTAGGAAAAATTAGGATGTTCTATCCAACCTGGATTGTACGTGTTAGAGTAAGGATTATATTGTTGCCTTTGATTGTGGTTGTAAAGGACATTTGCTTGTTCCATTGCTAATCCAGAGGGATTGAACTGACAAATATTTTGAGTGTGTCCAACTACACCATAAATCTCGCATAAGGCAACTGTAGATGAAGTTTTAGAATCCAATTGCTCAATCTTCTTAACCATTTCCTTCATAGTAGTATTCAACATGGTTAGAGCATCAACATCATACTTACCTTCCTTCTTAGGATGATTTATGTCATTATACTGATGGTTATGATTGGACGCCATATTTTCTAACAAAGAGTTCGTATCCTCAGGGTTCTTCTTCATAATAGATCTACCAGAAGCAGCGTCAACAAAAATTCAAAATTTTTGTGTTAACCCATTATAGAATGTCTGGATCAACAACTAGTCAGGAATGCCATGGTGAGTACATTGCTCTGAAGCCTTTTGTATCTTTTCCATGCATTGAGAAGAGACTCCTCATCATCTTGATGAACGTTAGATATGTCATTCCTGAGCTTTGCAGTCTTATTCTACTGAAAAATTTGAGTAGAAAGGCCTTTGCTAAACCATCCCAAGTAGTGAACTTGTTTGGAAATTCATCTTTCAACCAATCTTTTGCTGTATCTCGAAGAGAGAATGGAAATAATTGCAGCTTAATCGCATCATCACTAACATTAGTCAACTTATCGTATCACACTTCTCCAGAAAACTCTCAAGATGATCAACATAATTTTCAGTGGACAATCATGCGAAAGAATCATTGGAGACAAATTGGATGAATTAAGGTTTGATTTCAAAGTGGGTAGCCGTGACTGTTGGTGTGAGAATACTGGAGAGTACGTCTTTAGTGTCTGGCATACCCTGCGTATTGAGAGCTTTAGCTGGTACTACGTCACCCATAACTTCCTTGTTTTTCTGTTTCCTTCTTGCACCTGCTTGTCTTCTTGCTGTAGCTTCAATTTCAGGATTAAAAGCAATCAGATTTTCAGTACCTGAACTTCCAGTTTGCATGCAACAAGAAAACTAGAAACCAATATCAAATAACAAGGGAATACTAGCGGTAGCACACAATTAAAAGACTTAGCTAAATTAACTCAAAAATGTACTAATCTAGTACTGCTTTGTCCCTGGCAGCGACGCCAAAAATTTGACAAGGCTGTCGCGTGCCTATCAAATAATAATTCCTAACAAATCCTTCTAACTATGTAGTAGGGTAAGTCAGAGTCGATCCCACAAAGATAAAGGTATCAATCATTAGTAATTCTTTACTCGATTTAACCAAGCAAGTTACACAATAAATATTGAGAGATTGTTTAACTAAAATTATACTAGAGCAATTACGTCTATTAATCAAATAACTAAAAACATCCAGAGTTAAGTATACCCACTAGCATGAATCAATGCAATTATGATTTCCCGCCCCAAATCAATCATATACTACTCAAGAGGAAAGATGCACCCTACAAAATACCAATAACCTCTCTCGAGTATTAATAGCTTCTCTAGAATACAATCAAGCATATTTTCATGGTATCATGCAATTTAGAGATATTAAACACAACATTCTAACTTCCTAACAATCCGTTCTACCGATTTTAATGGAGAAGTTCATGTCCTTATTGGATAAATCACAACCACCTAAGTCCAACTTTTGTTGATAAATATATATTGGGTTCAAACAATACACATAATCATGTCTGACATGTAATATAAATAAATTGGGGGTATTGGGAAAATCATACATCAATCATAACTAGGTTTCAACTTAACCCTAGATTAAAAATCTACTCACTCATAACTAGATTAACAAAACACATAATATAATAAGAACACATAATTGATATTAATGAGAATTGAGAAGAAAACCTTCAATTTTTTACAAGAAGAAAAGTAATGACCCCCCTGTATATGTCTATATGTATATAATAAAAGTCTTTTGCTGCTTCTAGATAAATAGAAGTACATTTCCTAAATTGACTGGGTTTCTAAATAAAAATTCGCAACTGACTTTTCTTCAATAATTCTGGGCTGCTCTAGTTGTAATTTGATATTTGGACCTACTTAGAATGAAATATAATTCTGTTAGCTTCGTGTGGACAGTTAAATCGTCCAATTCTGACTTCTGGAACTCAAGATATGGTCCAAACAGTGAATTACACACAAGCAATCCAACAAATCCAAATTTTCTTCTAATAAAATCTCCAATTTAAATTCTTATTCTCCAATCCATCCAAATTTAGGGTTTCCTTGCTTTCTATAATAAAACATTATTTTTTAATTAATAAAAATCCAAATCAATGTAAAATATAAAAAATATGAGGAATAAAATTATATAATATATATATAAATATATACTCTATCAAATATCTCCACACTTATCACTTTGCACGTCCTCGGACGAAGAAGAAATAATAACTAATATTAACTAAGTAAATAACTCCACTTTCGAAGATGACACGATTGTATTGAGCACATGCCAAAAACGTAGTTCTAGATTGAGGGGTTGAGCCCTTTATATGGAGATGAGTCTAGGGTTAGACTTGTGTTGGGAGACTTGGTGAACAAGTCTCCAACTTAGATGGTAATTAGGACTTCTTTAAGGGATGGAATTCTAGATCCTTCCTTGTAGGAGTGTGTGTTCATTTTAGACACATATCTCTGCTCTTTCAGCCGTATTAGGCCTAGTCCGTGAACAACTTATGTTCGTGGATCTTGACGACCTCTGCTGGTGGGCCTTGACTACTTGGGTCGTCTTGAGTCTGCTATGAGCTTAGACCAGACAGGTCTATGTTGGGCTTAGGATAAGAAGCCCAAGTGTAAGTAATGCGACATTTAATGTGTCTTTATGATATATTTTCTATCCATATCATTTGCCCCCCCCAACTTTTGGGAATACTGCTCGAGATTCGTGGAAGTTATAATGGTCAATTCGTGACTCGGGGTACTTTTGGCCCTTCTCGGGTATCATCCCTTCATGGGTATCGGCCCTTCATTGATATCTACCCTTCATTAGTATCGGCCCTTCATGGGTATCGTTATTTTATCATAAAGTGTGAAGTGATCTACACATTTACAACGACTTATATAGTGTGAGTATACACACCTAAGGCCTTTTCACAGGCTAATTGGATAATATTAACACTAAACGGTCCTAATCGGGACTAAAAAGCGAGCGTTTATCACCCCTTAACCTTCGTCAAGGTTAATTATAGGGGACAGCTGCTAACATGCCCTAATCAGGGATAATCGGCCCTAATCAGGGCTAATTTCTATGTATATGCTGCTACCTAGGCTCAAAAGAGCCTAATTTTAAGTTAGAATGAGCTAATTAGCCTTAATCAAGGCTAGTCTACCTTAATCAGGGCTAATTCGTCTTAATAAGGACTAATTAGTATGCACAAGATACTAATTATCCCTAATCCACACTAATC
Organism: Apium graveolens; assembly: GCF_009905375.1. Lineage (NCBI taxonomy): Eukaryota > Viridiplantae > Streptophyta > Magnoliopsida > Apiales > Apiaceae > Apium > Apium graveolens. Next base: position 28,447,267 of record NC_133653.1, read on the forward strand.
ATGTGACTGAATAGGTTAAACGGCTATAATCGGGGCTAACTATATCATATGAGTCACTAATTCCCCTTAATTCAGGTTAATTACGTATAATATACACTAATCACCCCTAATCAAAGCTAAATCTCACTAATCGGGGCTAAATTTAAAATCCTGAAAACTTAATTTTTTTAATTTTCCCCATTTTTTCCTATATTTGTAAAAAAATCCAAAAAAATTTACAAGAGGGTCTCCGGAGTTCTATAGGACCCCCCTGGACCAGCCTGCAGGCGGTCCCGCTCGGCCAAAATGGCACCATTTTGGTCTGGTCGGCCTAGGGGAAGAACCCCCTGCTGGCCAGGGGTGGTTGTCCTTAATTTTTTTTTAGAACCTTCTACCCAGCTTCATGATCTTCATTGGCTTGCTAGGCTTTTTCAGCTCTTGGTTGGCCATAGAGCTCTCCCCATGGTGGTCATAGAGCCCCTTGTGGCTCTCTTGTTTTCGTTTCAGTGAATGTTCTGTACTCATTTTACTGAACATTCTATACTCGTTCTACTGAATGTTCTGTACTTGTTCTACGGGATGTTCTGTACTTGTTCTACAGAATGTTCAGTACTTTTTCTACAAAATTTTCTATACTTGTTTTACAGAATATTCGGTATTTCATCGAACTTGTTCTCATAGACGTTCTAGTCTTTACGAAACTTGTTTTCGCTGAGAGCCATATTTTCCAAGAAATTTCAAGAAATTTCACAGGAGGGCATCTAGAAAACCTTCAGGAGGCCCTAGGCTTATCCTACAGGGGTCCTGGTTGGCCAAAAAGGCCCTCAATGTAGCCTGGTCGGCCAGACCAGCTCTCGGTAGGGCATATGGCCACTTGCAGGGTGGTCTGGTCGGACGGAAGGAAAAGGTTCTCTGAACTTGCTACGGTGAACGCCCAACTCTTAATGAAACTTGTTACCTTGAGCGTTCTAGTCTTCACGGAACTTGTTCTCGCTGTCGTTTTGATTTTTATAGAACTAGTTCTCATAGACGTTCTAATCTTTACGAAACTTGTTTCCGTTGAGTGCCAATTCCCAAGAATTTTTAAGAAATTCCCTAGGAGAGCCTCCAGAAAGCTTTCAGGAGGCCCTGGAGCAAACCCACATGGGTTCATGGTTGGTCAAAAGGGCCCTCATGTGTCCTGGTCGTCCAGACTTGCTCTTGGTCGTCCACAGAGCCTTCTCCAGGGTGGTCTGGTCGGCCGGGAGGTGTCTGTTCCCTGACCTTGTTGCGGTGAACGCCCTACTCTTTTTTGGTGTACGTTTTACTCTTGTTCTAGTAAATGCTTTATTCTTCATAAAACTTATTTAGCTAAGAACCTGATATCACTATAAACTTTATAAGTTTCACTAATCATAGTGATTAGTGTGATTAATCATCAGTTAAGAATAACGACTTGTGTTTAGCCTCGGCCAGGATTTTCTTGGAGAACTAATGCGATAAGCGACACTCTGCATCGCTTTCTTCGTTTATTATGTCTATTCTTCTGATTTTCTGATCGTTTTCTTCACCATTTTCCGGTATTTTTTTGAGAGGTACCTGCTAACGTGAACCAGGCAGAGTTATGATATGCTATAGCATGTAGCTCTTTTCCTATAAAAGAATATGAGAAATATTCATTTTTATTCACTTTCATTTCTCAACTTCTCTCAAGTTTTTCAGAAGCTCCCAACTTCTCTCAAGTTCTTCCATGATGTCTTAAGCTCAAGGTCCCAATAAATCTTCCCTCTCCATGAAGGAGGCCATGCAAACGAGGGCTATAATACGTTCTTTGAAAGGTATAGCTTTTGTTTTCCCTTACTCCATTAATTGTTGTTCGAACAGTTTGAAGAGTATGCTGGATGAGCGGATCGATGAGTACCCGAGCATTGTCCATCTTAATGTATTCCACCATAAGAGTGTGCTCGATGAAGAGGATGTTGAGGAGATCATGTCAAGTTACCCTTGGCCAGAGTGCATAGAGGTTCGGAGGGCTAAGCCTAGAGAGAGAACTTGCAACCTCAACCCCCAAAGATTATCCATGTACAAGGAAGCCCTAAAGTCCGGGTTAAGGTTTTCCGTACATCCTTTTATCCCAAGACTCCTTGCTGAGCTGAAGATCCACTCAGGGTCAGCTCTACCCAAACTGGTGGGCTTTCATCATTCTCTTCATAGTGAGGTGCAAAGACTTGGGCATCCCACTAAGTGTTACAATGTTCTGAAGCATCTTCATGTTAAATGCATCTCCTTTGAATATGCCTGGCCGGGTCGTTCTACAACATAGGCCTCATGTTCCTCACATAGTGAATATGATTTCTCTCCATGACTCAATTCATCATTGAAATAAGAAATTCATAGTCCTGGAATGGAAAGAGGGAGACCGAGGGGTATACCGGCAGTCCTGTTGATAACTCTCACTACATCCTTCATCTTTCAGATGCCGAGCTTCTTGCAAGTGATCTCCTTATTGATGATGATGGGAGAACCCCTTATTGGGAGTTTGTCACAGAAACCAAACTCGTCGAGACTGGCATTAGAGGCCTCTCTAAAGAGGTACCTATTTTTATTCTAACTCCACTTTGTGCAAGTTTGTTCTTACATCAGTTTTTCTTTCACTTCATTTCACCTGTTGAGGCTCTTGATGCCATGACTGGCAAGAGTGACGTGGTTACGGGGAGAATGGCAAGGGATGCAGCCAAGAAAGTGAACCGCATTTCCAACGTCCCCGCATTTCTTGAAGCTTATGGATCTGGTAAGAAGAGGGCCAAAGCCTTTGATGGTAGTGCAAAAGTCCCTTGGTAACCTTCCTGGGCCATCTCTACCAACGATTCGGTGCTTGGAAGTCCGGTCTTAGCTCTCGAGTGGTCGAAAAACTTTGTTACTTCTCCTGATCTTTTGTTCGTCTCTGTTTGAACTTCAAGCATATTTACATACATTTTCCTTCTCTGTTTGATATCCTTGAGCTCCACTGTTAATTCATCATTCTGATAAACAACAACTCTGAGGTCATGCAGATTTGCTCTTCCAATTGACATATCATCAAGTTCCAAGATGCCTCATTTCTTTCCATCAGGAATGAAACTAAGAACCTCTTCACAAATAGACTTGACTACTTTGGCTCCTCCAACAGCCATATCAACAATATATCCAGATTCATTGATGTACTTTGGAATGTAATTGGACTTGTATGGCATTCCTCTATGCTTCATGTGTTACAAGTTCTTCAAATATTTTGACCATCTAGCAGTAGTAGGGTTGGTTACCTTTAGTACATTAGTGACAAATTTCAACTCCTGCAATGGTTTATTCTTCAACTGCTCTTGATCAAGCCTCTACCTTTTTTCAGATTACAGAAAATAAATCAGCTTTTCTCCAACTTTATCATTGATAATTTGTACTGATAAGATTTTATGCAAATCTTCAAGCTTTGTGTTATTCCCAATTCTTGTCAGATATCCAGTATCCCTCAGAATTAAAGCATCAACAACATACTTATCAGTTTTTTATTATCCCAAGCCACTTATTCTACCAGCTCTTCTAGACTGAAAATTTCCACTATAGATCTTGTTTATAGTCTCAGAAGAATTTCTTACGGGTGCAAGTTGTTTGCTTCCTCATAGTAACTTATTCTTTTCTTCTAAGGTCAGTTCTGGCATATCAGAGTTTAAATTTTCTGAATCAGGATTTGTGAAATCTGCTTGTATTTGACTTGAACTATTAACAACTTGAGTAGTATCAGTGGTTGTGACTGGTTGAGCTTCAGCAAATGTTTCTTCATCAACTTGAGCATTGTCTGAGGTTGGTATTAGTTGTAATATCTCACCCCAATCAGCTTTGGGAATCATCTTTCTTTTCTTGTAGGACTAATTGGCTTCATCTTTTTGAGTCGTCTCTTCATCAGCATCATCATGAGATTCAACTATTGAATAAATTGGATCTATCAGTCTTTAAGATTTTATAACTTTAGATGCTGATTTATTATTGGATCTTGCTTTAGGCTTTGGCTGTGATTTCTTGTCAACTTTCTATTTTCCCTTATAACTCCTGTCAATATTTAAAATTGCTTGAGACCTTAAAGGCCTTTCAACATCAGTTTGACTAACCTCCTTGATTACTACTCCTTTTATAGGTCTTCTACCAGAAACATCTTTGTAAGTAGAAATAGCATCAATATTTCTGATATCATTGACTTGAATTCTTACTCTATAAGCCTAAGATATTCCATATCAACTCCAGGATTTTCCCTTGCAAATATTCTTCTACTCACCTCAGAATTAAAAGCTTGAATCTTTGGATCCGTGTATAAGAGAGTTATTTTCTTCCATTTCACTTTTATAGTATGTAGATATTGACTTGCTTTAACACCAACTTCTATCTCTAGAATGCCTTGGTCATCATCAACATTTATGACTTTCAGAGTTTGCTGGGATTCAGTCACAGTCATAGTCAGTTCCCTACTTTGCACAGTCTTTGAGACTTGACTTCCAAAACTTCTCCTCTCCATCTTATCCAAATTTACTAGTGGGTTTAGATGTACCACTAGTACCAATCAACATCCGTCAATTTGAGCTGCTTCCATTTAGATTTCAATATTTTCTGCCCGCTTCTGGCATCATCACCAAGTAAGAGGGAAACTATAAGCTCCATTGACTGTTGTACCTCATCCAATTGACTAGACACCTTTGCTTGATTAGCTTAATGCTTAGCTTATTTGGCTTTCAATTTGTCTTGTCTAGTGATGATAGGCCTCACTGTTTGGTCATCTCATGGGAAACAGTAAGCCTGGTTTCCAAGAAGGATTCCTTGAGCTTGTCTATCTCAGAGTTAGTATTAGCCTGAGTGTTCTGAATAGTCTTGATCATAAGTGAAGAAGTTTTGAGATGAGCAAAGACATCAGGATTTGTAATTTTCTGCTCTGTCATCTCTAAATGCTTAGAAGCATTAGCAATAGATATTGGATAGTATAAATCCTTCCATTTAGAATTCCATTCAGCAGTAGCATATTCCTTCTCATTCTTAGCTTGCAACTCAGCTAATTTCTACTTCTTTTCCTATTCTGTTATACCTTTAGGAAAGATAACTTCATTAAGATCTTCATCAGATAAGAGTTGTACATTAATATAACCTTGTGATAAAGTAGCAAACTCGATAAATTAACGAAGCAAACCTAAGTATTTTATAACAAAATAGCGAGCCAACTCTAATTTTAACGACTAAATACCAACACAATCATCACTTATAATAATCATATTATAAACATACAAAGCCAAAGGAATACGACATGCACTTATACATTGAACATATAAAGCAGTTGCATGATGAATAGAATGAAAACCAAGTGAAATTAGTATTGTGGCAAATTTCACAAATCAACAATGAGATGTTTGTCATAGACCATAAAATAAGTTACGAAGTCGACAAACATAAGCAGGCCGATGAGAAAAATCGGGATGGGGTGTCATATAAACTTCCTCATCTAGATCACCATACAAGAAAATATTTTTAACATCTAGCTAAAATATGTTATATTTAGAAACTGAAGCAACTATAATCATAGTACAAATCATTGTCATCTTTGCAAAAGCTGCAAAGGTCTCCTCATAATGCAAACCATATTCCTGAGGATATCCTTTAATAATAAGACGAGTCTTACAACAGAACTATCAGATTTTATTTTACATTTATAAACCCAATGACAATCAATAACAAGTTTTCCTAGTGGTAAGGGATCCAATTCTAAAGTATGTGTCTGATGTTAATCAGTAAGTTCCTCATCTATAGCTTTCTTCCAAAGAGGATCATGAATAAAATCTCTATATGACACGAGCTAAGATAAATCATGAACATATGTAACAAATGAAGCAAATAAAGGAGAATAAGATGAATAAGAAAAATCAGGAAGTCGAGTAAACTTACGGATACAAGTAAATTCACGAGTCGATGAGGATGATCCAAAATCTCTAGAGAGGATTGAGTAGTCGTAGACAGGGGCAGAGATGGGGTGTCTGAGATGCCTTAAGAACTAAAATACCAGAATTTGTAGGTGATGCTTCTCAAAATCCGAGTGAAAAAGATCAATACGAATGAGATCTGCCTGGGTCAAATTATGGGAACTAGCAATGACAGAAAAAATGGAATATGTTTAAGAAATATAATATAACGAGAAATATATAATATTTTTCTAACAAGATAAAAACAATGATATCCTTTCGGACTGATACTATACCTAAGAAAATACACAAATCAGAATGATAAGTCAATTTTGTATGCTCAACATGAGGGAGAATAACAAAACAAGTGGAACCAAAAACACGCAAATTTATGTCTTCATATAATTTCTGAAAAAAGAGACAAACCTGAATTATGAGAAGTAAAACTGTCTACCTGAGACTATCCCTTGGCTCTCAGGAGTTACTCCACGTATTACTTGACGTAAAATAAATTTATGTCTTTTGTTGAATCTTTTTCACGGCTCGATAGATAATTTAATAAGCTAATATATTTTACCGTGTTTTAGAATACGGTTAACCAACATATTAACTAATCGATTATGATAAATTGAATCGAATTTTGCAGTTTTTTCTATAAATCGTATTACTCACATAGGTTGCAGTAAGAACTGTTTTCTCCAAAATTTACTAGGAACCTGGATGGGAAACATGAATGAACGGGTTGTTTCCATAATATGATCATGTTTTCTTTCGACAATACCATTTTGTTGAGGTGTTTTTATACATGGGGTTTGGCGTATAATCTAATCAGAAGCAAGTAATTGACGAAATTTATTAGAAGTGTATTCAACCCCCAAATTATAATGAAAGAATTTAATATCATCAAAATATTGAGTATGCATAAGAGCACAAAATTTCTTGAATATATCAAAAAAAAATTCATACATTTTATCATATAAACTTACGTAAAATGAGTATGATAATCAATAAAAGAAACATAATATGGAGAACCCTCACCCTTTGTGGGTACATGTGAAGGTCCGCACATATCAGAATACATAATATTAAAAGGTGAAACGGTAAATAAAATACGTTTATATAAAAAGAATGACTAAGACAAGATTAAGGCGGAAGAGACTATCTTCAGAAAGATTGAGGCTGACGAGACTACCTCCGGCGAGAAGAAGGCTGACGAGACTTTTTCCGGCGAAAAGAATGAGGAAGATGCTATTTCCGGCGAGAAGAAGGTCGAAGACACTATCTCCCCTAAAGCCAATATAATCAAGGATTTCTTTAATATGGTGTCGGACTTCGCAACAAACATGAGGTATCTGGACTTTAATCGGAGGCTTGCTCATGATTCTTGGAATCAACCTTCGTAATGGTATCGAGTATATTCACAATAATTCACGGAGGAAAAGGATCACCTCCTCCTCCTTAGATATCAATTTTGGACGTATGAATTTTTTTTGTTGCTAATTCTTTGATTGATATAATTGGTATTTTACGATTTAAGAGTTATTATTATATTTATTTATTATTTAATTGGTTGGTATTTGATTGATCTAAACAAGCTATCGTGTTTTTTTCTATTACAGTACTTTCTATTAAAAACTAAATAAATGAATATTACTAGATTTTTAGGTAACATCAGCATACTATTTTGAAAATTTTATTTCAAATTTTAAGTAAATGTAACACTTGAATGACTAATTATGCAACATACAATCCGTTTTCTTTATTTCTACCGGTCCACCTTTATAATAATATTAATAATGATAAAAAATATCTTCTGAAAAGATATAACAATATTAATTTGATTTCAGTAAAATATCACAAGGAAAAAAACTGCGGTGGTGTAACTCTTTTGAAAACATTGCAAAATTATAATTCAAAAGTAGATATGTTCATATATCCTACCATGTGAATATCACAACCTTTGCATATTTTTTATTATTTTACTTGAGTAACATTATAATCAGTCAATTGATAAGTGTGAAAAAAGTTAGAACATCAATTTTAATAAGGGTCTATTAAATAATTACTAAAAAATACAATAGGATTATTAGAAGATCAGAGTATCAAAACTAGTACATGGTTGACATGTCTGTTGAATTCAAAAGATAGATTTCATCTCCATAAATTTATAATTCATAATCAAAATTATTATATGTTTATTGACTAGTTATACAAGAGACATAAAAGAAATGACAAATAATTTTAGAAACATATTTAATAAAATAGCAAGGCATGGTGGCTTTCTTTTTATATGTAGAAATAACATGTAGATTTTTCGATGTGTATAAAAACACGCACATCTACGTGTGTGCATTGTCACAAAGATAAATTTATGAAAATGTGTATAAAGCATTTTAACTAAAACTTTATCTATGTGTTTTATTACCACAATTGAGATTAGCATTTCGTTGGGTAGCAATTTATAATCCTTATGTCCCTTTCCATACATTAGAGCATCACATGCTAATTTTTTTATGTCAAGGTTGTCATACATCGTAACCACGGTTATATCTCTATTCAAAAGTATGTACAAGAAACTAGATATAATGTATTCTAATTTTGTATCTAACTTCATGATCGTGTCCGTGTGTAAACATATGGCTGCAGTAATATGAAAGTAGTGATAAAAGACTACCTCCATCTGAATTAAGGCCGACGAGCGTACTTCCAGTGAGGAGACCGATGTGGATACCTTCGACGAGAAGAAGGCCGACGAGACTATTTTCGGCGAGAAGAAAGATAAAGAGATGTGGTTCAAAATTTCCAACAGCTTCCTGGATTTCAAGGAACTTCTTATTTTTTAGAATCTAAAAATATACATATTTATGTGGTAAGGTAAGAAAATTCGGTGAACATTCGAAATAAAATTGTTGGTATTCTTTATTCATCATGTTATTTTCCATTACAAATTATATGTCGTGTAACGTCAGTTGCACTGTAAAATTGAAAGAAAAATATGCAGATATACAAATCCCAATATAAAACTATTTTAAGAATATCGAGTTAAAGTTAGAAGTTGGATTTTGTACCACATTGATCTTGATCAATAGGTATACGAGCTGCTTATATCCTTTGAACCCTTAACATTGCATATATATGCCCCTACTAGTTTACTGCATGCCAAAATAACAAAATTACAGGTTTATATAATATCTTACCTCTTTGCTCATCTTTATAAAAGAAAAATATAGGATTGTTTAACATTTAATTAGTGGCTCCCTCCCTCTTCTTGCAATTGACCTTAAAAAGACTAATTTTTTTCAAAGTGAACTATGTTTCATGGTTTTTGATCTATTTTATGTTGAAGTTTTTCTCAGTGGTGTCTAAATGATTTTATTGAACCATCGAGCATTTGTTAGAACTGCATACTTAATGTTCAAGTCATAATTTTGTTTCAATGTTGAATAATTGACTAAATTTTTATATTGTCTTTGAATATCTGAAAATCCTTGCATACTTACTCTTTTTAAAATGGGTCTCATGTTTTTTTAACATTGATGCTTTAGGAAGTGCACGAAATGAAATATGTAGTTTGAGAAGTCAATATTTTTAGAAGTATGCAAACATCAATCAATTTTATTAAAAAGAAGAGCTATGAAACTATGATCAGTATTGGCTCTTTAAATATATTTTGAAACTGTTGTATAAATACCACAAATGAAAGAGTCGACATCTACTTAGAATAATCATTCTCATTTTTTTGTGATACGAAGACATGAAAAGCATACATCTTCATACGCATATTTGAGATGTGTATAAAAAACACAGAGAAATATTTTTAGGGATGGAAAGATGCACTATGAAGAAAAGTTACAGATTTTTAAAATCATTTGTCTTAATCCTGATACTGTACATACTATGGTATGCTCCATACTATTCATATCTTATCTTAAGTAGTATCTATATGAAAGGTGATTGTAAATATTTTGTTTGGATTAGTTGGGAACGGTTGAGTATTCAATGATAAAGTAGTGCTATAGTAGAGTAAATCAAGCCCAAATTTCATCTGAGATTCTACAACATTTTATGGGAAAGAAGTAAGTATCTTTTTATTCGAGATTTAATGTATGGTTAGTTTACTTAGAATCTTTCTTTTTAACTGTAATGAGCTTAATCTATAATTCATGTTGACATTGACACACCAATATTCTAAAAATTAGAAATTGTTAATAATTAATTATATGGTTTTAATATAAATTTAAGGATAATTTTCAAAATTATTCATATTTTAATTATTTTCAATATTTAATTTTTTAAACTGAATAATATTTTTAGTTTTTTAATGCATTGAATAAAGATATTTGGTTGAAAATATTATTAAACTAACTCAACTAACTATTTTCTTAATATGCATATTTTTTTAAAAAAATGAACATGTATAATGGAACGAATAGTGTATTTGAAAAATTGATTTAAGATTTTTAATGAACCCGTCTGATACTAAAACAGTGTATATAAAATTATCTCCTTCTTTCTGAAGAAAACCGATGATCTAATAGTTGTGTCCCCTATACTCTCAAGATGTACCAATTTAATATAGGTTGGGTTATTTATGACTCGATAGGTTAGAAATTTATAATATCATCTTTCAGATGTATAATTTTATTTTCATATAATCTTTGTATCCCTTAGAAAAAAAACCTAGCTCAAATCAAAACTTGTCAAGTATATAAAATTAACGGTGGACAGACAATGCCATCAACTTTTTTGTTTAGGCATAATGCAATAGTACCATTTATTGCAAGTAATACATTTATCCCTTATATCATTGTCTAAAAGCATAAATGAGCAAATAAAATATGGTATGCCTCTCTCTCACCAAAGTGTCCAACCAAATTATTGATTATTGATTTATACATACAGTTTTAGAATTTTTCAGTATAATATTTTGACCTATTATTCTTGTTGGTAAAAAAATATAGCGTGTTTGGTACTTCCTGTTTAAAAAAATTTTGAGTTCATCACTATGATCATAAAATCATAGTTATATAACTAAAGTTATAATAGAATCATTAAAATATCGATTGAAAATGAAGCTAACTAATGCTTCGAGGATAAGTTTCTATATTGCATTATCATGTTCATGTTTCTTCCATACTTGTTACTTGCTTGCGTCTTAATTTTAGTCTTCACTTGATACTTCAGAACTTGTGAGAAAATTCAGTTAATGCTAAAGGTAATAATCATGAAATAACCATAAATAAAATGTATACAATTTGTTTTAAAAGAAATGCAGGAGAAAGAAATAAAAAGTTACTTATATATAATGGTCTGTTTAGATAAGATCATTTTATTTGAAATGATGAATTTTATATCAATTTTTTTGTTTGGATTGATTAGGTATTTGGATTTGGATTCAACCCAGATTCCAACTATTTAAACGTAAAGCCCATTTATCAAAATTTGAAATAACCTTTTTATCATTGTCATTTGAAATTATAATCGGTCCATATTTGCTCATATGTCCTCTGTATTCTCTCTTTCACCCTATCTCTCTCTCTCTAGACTCGAATCTCTCTTGCTCCTATCGACTCTCTCTCTTTCTCTCTCTCCCCCCTCTCTTTCTTCCGCCTCTCGACTCTAAATTAGTCTATCTTTCTCTCCTATTCTCTTTCTCTCTCTCTCTCTCTCTCTCTCTCTCTCTCTCTCTCTCTCTCTCTCGTTCTCTCTCATCTCCCTCTCTTTATCCCGTCTCTCGAATCTAAATATGTCTCTCTTTTGCTCTCTCATCTTCGATAACTCCATAGTGAGGTACAGATTTATATATCTATATGTCTACATATATATTATTATATACAATACCTAATTGATTCAATACATGGATCTAATTGATCTCTTATATTATTTGCAGAATATGAAAAATACTGAGTATTAGATTTCATCAAGTACATTTTGTTTTCCTTCCTTTTTGTCATTGTTGGTTTTTGTGACTATATAATGTTAGTTTGAGCTTCAAGTCATGACTCAAATTTCTAGGTTTTTGTATTTTTTTTTTGAAATTTGAATGTGTTGAAACACTTGATGTAAGAGATAAATTAGGGTTCTTTTATGTGTTTCTCGAAGTACATTTACTTTGTAGTTTTATCTTATATCAGTTACTGGCATCTGGGATTAAGCGTCTTAACGATGAGAGCTCTAAACAGTCAACACAAAGAAAATTAAAAACTACATCGTGTCTACAAATTAAGATCAGTATAAACAGTTAACATATACACAATATATAATGAGAAATATTGCTAATGAATAGAGCAATTAAGAGCATCACATCTACTTTTTAATCATGACTCCGTTCAAAAGAATAACATAACATAATATCACATAATTGAAGAAAAATCTTCCATGTAGGTTTACCAAATATTTCATCACCAAACTTATAAAAGATATTATCTTTGAACAATCACTATTCAAAAGAAAATAGAAAGTCACACAAGTAGTGCTAACTAAGAGACATTAACCAAAGATTATAAACAAAATGTGACAGTGAGCTACTAAAACAAATAACCACACAACCATCTAAATGACTTAACAACTAACCACTGTAAAACTTTGCCACTATGAAAAATTATCTATGAATTATAACAACCTAACCAAATATAATTAACATCATCTCAAAATTCATTAAAAGGCGAATTATTCAAAAGTTTACATACATCACAATTTCTAAATTTAACGACTTTCACCTTAGCCGCGGAATCCATACGGAATCCGTACCTGTATCTATACTTCAAAGTATAGGACCTAGCACATTTGTCGCACTGAGCTGCAGATCGATAACTCTCCTGAGATACTGAGTTGACTTAGTGAATCGAATATCCGGGATGCTGATATTGAGAGAACAATCATCGTCTTGAGCTTTGTCTTCATAAGAGAGATGGGGAACCACCTTAAATCTTCAGAGTAGTGAAACCACCATTGGTATTGAGTCCAACCGAGTTAAACATCGGTTTGATGCTTTGAGGTTCAAGATTCTAAATATAAGTTTTGAATCTATAGAGAACTACAAAAAATGTCAATTTAAACTTTGAAAACCTGAGACCGAGAGGAGCGAAATTAGGGTTTTTGATAAGGTTAAATATTTTAGTTCATGTCAATTATATATGAACACCTTGGTTATTATTTGTATAGGGTTAAATATCAAGTAGGTCACTCATTGGGGCCAAATGTTTCAAGTAGGTCACTGACTGTAAATCTGACTTGATTTAATCACTAATTAACTCTAATTGTTCATTCCATCAGAATCAACTGGTATTAGTAATGGTCAACTATGTGACATGGATATGCAGCTACTGAGTGGGTGACCTGGTGCATACGTGGTTGTGCAACGGCTATAATACAATGGGGCCATATATAAAGATTGAAACTAGACCTCAAAGAACTAGAGTTCTTCACTATAAATTATTAAATCTTTCCAACACCATTTTATTCATCTAATTCGTTCTAGGACAAACTTCAATTCAAACTTAAGTTCAAAAGGCCCATGGCGTCAAGCTCCACAAGGTCCTCCCAAGTTTCGACGAATGAGCAACTTTGTTATTGTGGAAAAAGGGCCAAGATGATCTTGGTCACTCAACAATCCCGAAAGAAGGTTCGACACATGTTACAAACCCCAAGTAAGCCGCGTGTATTGAAATTTTGATGCAATTAAGTTGGTTTTTTGAAACTTTATAACTGTTTAAAAATTGCAGGGGAGATGCAACTACTTTCGATGGTACGATCCTCAAAATTTAGGTAGGAACGGTGATGTAATCACCCACTTGAATAACAGAAGAATTTTTCGAGATAAAAAAATGGCACTTCATGGAGAACAGATAACAATGCTTGAGGAGAAAGTTGCACCCAGTGAAGAGAAAAAGAGAGCTTTGGAGAAGAAAAATGGCTATTATAAGAAGATCTACTTGATTGTGATAGTTTTGTTAGTGGTTTTTGTTAGGTAATGAATTGCACACAGAAGGGGGTGAATGTGTTTTTATGTTTTTCTGTTTTTTCTTGAAGTGTTTATGGTTGTGAACAAAGTAAATCAAATCTTGTAGTGAAATGTGTTAAAACTGAAATTAAACAGTAATAGTAAAGAACACAGATCTTTCAAAACTCACTTAATTTTATATTAAAATTAAGAATGTTTTGCTACAAAATTTCTAGGCTCTTTGTTGGTAAAGAGCTTAGCTTCTTCCTTGAGAGAATACAAGATTTTTCTGATCTAAATTATTACTGCTAACAAAGGACCAGTGTTAACTTTATATGATAGTTAACTACTGGTTTACACAGTGTGTAATAAGAGATGCTATTCACTTTAGTAAGCTTTCACTAATCATTCCATTTTAGGAAAAACATATCTTCCATTTCTGGCTTAACATATCTTTGCATACTGTGTTAACTTTGATCTTCCTCTATCAGTTAATCTTCACCCTTGATCTTGCACTCTTCAAGCTACTTTTTGTAGACTTGTCAATCCAACTGATTAGATTGTTTGTTAATTGTTAATCTTGGATATTGAACTGGTTTGCACTTTGTACTTTGAGTTTTACCTCGAGATCTCCAGTTTGGTATATAGAGAACTTGACATCTCGATAAGTATATTGGCTTATCGATATCTCTCATTACTCTATAGTTGCTTTGACTTGTAGAGGTCTCTGAGTTCTCTATAAGATAATTTAGCTTGTCGAGATCTCTCAACTTCATGTCTTCATTTTGGATTATAGATATCTCCGAGTTCTCTAGTGACTAATTGACTTGTCGATAACCCAGAGTTCTGTAGTGATATTTGACTTGTTGATATCTCAGAGTTCTCTGGTGGTATTTGACTTGTCGATAACTTAGAATTCTCTAGTGATATTTGACTTGTCGATAACTCTGAGTTCTCTAGTAAAGAAATGACTTGTCGATATCTCCAATCTTCATGTCTTCAATTTGGCTTGTCGATATCTCTGAGTTCTCTAGTAGCTTTCCTAACTTCTCTATAAGTCATTCTGGAGTTCTCGAATGACTTCTCTATAACACTAAATCTGTGACTTGTAGAGATCTTGACTTAGAACATTTTTCTCAAAACAGATTTATTCAACTCCAAGCTTCTTCATAATTCTTCCGAGGCATGATCTTCTTCCAGATAGAATTCTTAGGCTTGATACTGTTTACAGAAAAAGACTCCAGTATGCCCATGATCAATTTTACAGACTTTAAATGTTATAATACAAAATGCAAACTAAGATAACAATACAACTTACTTAGGTTTGTCAATTTGACTTAGTCTTGTTATAGTACAAGCATGTCTTGCATAACAGTTTTAGCAAAGTTGATGTAGTGTATGTGTGTTATTATTAGTGGTTTTAGCAAAATTGATGTAGTGTATGTGTGTTATAACTAATTTCTATTGTCACTACTTGTTTTTGAAGATATGTAGTATATTAATGCTTCAACAATTATGTTAGTGTTTTTTATTGTGATAGTTCTGTTGGTGTTATTGATCATGGAAAAAACTGTTGATATAAATAATAGAAAGATAATTCCATAAACACAATAGAAAGAGTCATTACATTGATCATAGTTGAACATTATAACTACTTATCAAGTTCCCAAAGGATCATACAATTCTTCCTAAAATACATAGCCAAAGATTATACCAACTTAGCAAGTTCCCAAAAGGATCATTCTTTGTAAAAAAATAACATCTATTTATCAAGTTCAACTGATAATGCATAAACGAAAGCAAACTAAATTAGTCATCATCTAGGTTAATTGGAGTCTCTGCTGTATTCTTGAATTTGGTTTTCCAGTGTAGTTTGCTGCCCCTCCTAACTGTCGGCGGACCTTCTTCTTCATAGTCATCTTCACTCTCAGGCTCCACGTCAGTTTTTTCTTCCTCTGGATCTGCAACTTGGTCCTTAGCAGTGCTTGACTGTGATTTCTGGATTGGTGGAGTGTCTGCGGATGGAGTGCCAGTAGCTACATGATTGGCCTTAGTCAAACCAGGTGTTGGCATGAAAAGTTTGTAAAACCCAGTCCAATTAGCTTTTCTTTGAAGTTAGGAATTGGTTCTACATTCATCCAATGTGGCTTATATCCAACTTCATCATTCTCATTCTCAAAATACAAACTTTTCTTACCAGGAAGAGATTTTGTCTTCTCCTTTTCATTATTTGCACCAGACTGCTCACACTCAGCTCCAAATTTATCATTATTTTTCTTGTTCAATTTTTGCATCCAAAAAGGTCTTTCTTTTCTCTTGTTGTGAAACAATTTCTCCTTCCCCTTATTACTTGCATCTACATCAGCAATTGCAGATTGTTGAGTACCAACATGGCTATCTGGTTCTCTAATCACAATACCTGGCATGTTCTTCCTTCTCACAGGTAACTTGGTACTTTTCTCATTCCCAGCTTTGTCTACTTGCTCCTTCTCAGTTATCAAAGTTTCCCCCACTTTCTCATGAACAACTTCATTTACAGGATGTTCAGTTTGCAATTGCAACTTATGACAGTTGGGTTTTTTATGCCCAACCTGCCTACAGTTAGAGCAATGCATCTTTTTACTAGATGTATTTTCTGGAGCCCTTGTACAATATATTTGGACTTGCTCATGTTGGAACTAGCATCTTCACATGCCTCCCTTCTTCTGAGTTTTTTAGGCCCGCCTCTTAATTTCTTTGGCATGTCAGGTGGTAGCATTGGAGCCTAATCTGTTACTTCCCAGAAATCTTCTCCTCTAAGACCAACCAAAGAAAAACTGTAGACCTTCATATACATTTCCTTTGAGTAGTAATGTGATACATAAGATGCTGCTTGATGTCTCCTATCATGTATAGCAGCCACATCATGTGGGCATGGTATTCCTGTCAATTCTCAGGCCCTGCAATCACATTTTTTCTCTTCTAAATTTATAGTGACAGATCTTGTACTTTGTTTAAACATGTATTTTGTGTCTCCATCCCAAGTTGCTTTCCATTTCCTAGATATATTCACATCTGCATCAAGCTTATGCTTTATCCCAGGGCATATGGGAAGATCCCTATAAGCCATTAAATCTCTATTAATCATTATTCTCCTCATGATTTTGAAGTGTATTTCTTGAATTATATTCAACAGTGGCATGTACCTACACAATAACAAATCAAACTCAATTAAATATTGAATACATTCTTACATAAACAATTGAATATGTTGCAAGTACATTACCTTTCATTAATTATCCAGTTATTGAAACACTTAGACATGTTGTTCTCAACATTATCTGCAAATGAATGTTTGTCAAAAAATGCCTTACACCAGCTCTTTGGTTCCAACCTGCTCAACTCATCATAAGAATATTTTGAAACTCTCTGTAAAAACTTCATTGCCTTGTGATACAGAGTTGGATAAGTGGCACAAGCAGCAGTCCAGAAGCAATGCTTTACAGTGTCCTGAGGAAAACTGTGTAACACATCACAAATATAAATGCAAAATATAAATGAAAAAATATAAATGTAAAATATAAATGTAAAATATAAATGCTACAACACAGTGTTTTTACCTTTTCTTGAAATTGTTATACAGATGCCTTGTGCACAACCTGTGCTCAGCCCTTGGCAATAACTCTTTCATAGCAGCTACCAAACCCTAAAAATAATCAAATGAATATGCTTTAACAGCTGAAAATATAATGACATTGTAACTACAAGGGAATATTGTTACCTTCTGTTGATCACCTATGACTGTGAAGGAATGACCATTTCCTAGTGATAGATCATCTTTTAAGGGCTCAAGGAACCACCTCCAGCTATCCGTGCTCTCAGTTTCCACCACAATAATTGCAACTGGATTCCACTTGATAGGCCTCAATGATACTATAGAAGGGGGTTGAATATAGTATCTTTAATCAATTCGATTATGAACACAAGTATGTAACAGAGAACAAGTTTATTCAATATATCAAACTCTGTTATAGTAGGTTTAATCTACTCTCTCAGTGATGTATGATATCACTAAGAGCTGCTAGGGTTACAATGAATAATATTCTCGTGAATGATAACACATATAGTGTAAACCCTAAGCTGTGTTTATATAGTACACGGTTACAAGATATCTTCTAATTGATATGATAATGATTCTGTTTCCTAGAATATATCAATCAGAGATTATCTACTGCAGTCCTATAGCTGTCCAATTCTTCATGCATATCTTTACTTGTTTAATCCAGATCCTCTCCTGTAAATCAGCCGCTTTTCATCCCTGAAGTGTATCCGCACTTAAGTTCTGATATAAGTTCTGACGCCTTAAGTTCTGATAACTTCCTGTCTTCAGTAAGTTCTGATTTCCAGTTAAGTTCTGATATTATGATAATAAGTTCTGAAACTAAATAAATCAGATTAGACATGACATCACAAATATATCTAACAATCTCCCCCAACTTGTTAATTATGAAAAATATACAAGTTAATAGATTTGATGATGTTAAAAACATTTAAGTACAAATGCAATGAGATATTATTTCAAACCGCTAAATACAACTTACAATACATGTAGCTTTACCAATATCACTAGATCAATCTGAATCCATAGTGATTCCTTGTAAAGTCTGTTACCAGCTTATCCTCGGCATTTCTCAGAACTTCAACTAACTGTGCTTTGACTTGCATCAGTTCTTTATCTTCATTATCACCAATCTGATAAATGGTTGCTCTGAGTGCAGGAACTGATGTTCTTTCAAGTCCATCTCTAAGTCTGATAACTCTGGGATATGAAGAGTCTTCATTGTAGTATAAGCATCTTCCTTTCAGAATTACTTCTACCTTAGCAGAATTCTTCCTCATAGGAATTTCTCTTCCATCATCCTCAATGATTTTTGGAATGTAATCAAAAGCTTTTGAACCAGAAATTCTGAGAAGATCCCTTATAGCCTTCAAAATGTAATCTGACCACCTTCTTGTAACATCAGATTTTACTTCTAGAAGGTAGTGAATATGTTGAAGCTCTTTGACAGGCTTCTTTAGCACATCGGAATCTGCTAGTCTGTAAGTTCTGCCATCATTGAGAAATAGGATCAACTTTTCTTTAACTTCTGATTTATCATGAGTATCCATGACAATTTGAGCAGACAACACTTTGTCAAGGTCCTTTTGTTTGATTTACTCATATGGTTTGTCTGTCAAAATGAAAGGATCTCTGAGAGTAACTTCTACTCATTTTTGTATCTTTTCTTTGTCGGAACCTAATCCAGACTTGTCTCTAGCTTGCTTGGATTTTAACCCAAATGTTGCAAGTTGATTCAACATTAGATTGGTCTTAGGTTCCACTGGAGTAGCTTTGTTCCATAACAGCTTATTCTTATCAGCAATTGTCATCTTGCCCAAATCAACTTGAGCTCTATCAGAGGTTGATGTCTTGATGACTTGTTCAGGATTTGCAGATTCTTTTGTAGCTTAATGTTCTAAAATTTCTTCACTCTGAACAACTTGAGCTTTGTCAGAGGTTGTCTTAGATTCTTCTGTCATCTTTCTTCTTTTCAGAGTTTCAATTCATCTTCAGCAGCAGTATCATCAAAGACTTGAACCATCTTGCACACAGGATTCATCAAAATTTGAGGAATCTTCATCTTCTGCTTCTTGACTGTCTCCCCAACTTTTCCTTTTCCCTTGTCTTTGGGATCAATAATAGTTTGAGATCTAGTCTCTGATCTAGGAATCTCTGTGGCAGATCTTTCTCTTATCACAATACCTTTCTCCTTAGGTCTGGGAGGCTTCTTTGCATTAGAAGTTTTAGGCTATAGTTTTGACTTTTCAGCATTAAACCTCGCTTCTTCTTTTCAAAGTTCCTCTAAATCCACTCCTTGATTATCCTTAAAGAACAGTCTTTTTTGCAAGTTCTTCATCCAGGACTTGAATCTTAGGATCCTTGTAAAAGAAGGTTGCCTTCTTTCCCTTGAACTTTAAGGTTTGCATGAATTTCTTTGAGTCTTGACTTCCACCTTGAATGAGAACATCAGACTTTAACATCAGAGTTTGCTTATCAGAACTTGTTGTTAGAACTTGATCTTCAATTTCAGAACTTGTGAGCAACAAAGTTTGATCTGTAGGTGAAGTCTTCTTTCCTTCCTTATTCCTCCCTTGCATAGCAGATCTATCAGAACTTTTCTGTTGAGTGGGAAATCTGCTCAGCTGCTTCCCTTGACTTTGACCTCTACTCTTATCAGAGTTTCCTTGGTCATCACCATGATCATCCTTTTTCTTCAGTGTCTTGATTGATGAGCATTTGGACTTAACTACCTTCTCCCTCTTTTTGGCATCATCTTTTAGGAGTAGAGAAAGAAGGAGTTCCACTGAAGATTGGATTTCATTGAGCTGTGTTTGTTAAGAGGCTTGATTCTGTAAGACCTCATCCAGTTGCTTAATTTAAACTTGCTCAATAGCTTCCACTTTTTCCTGAATTGGTCTGATAAACCTTGTCTTGTCTAGTTTGTATATCAGGTCTAGCTTATCAGCTGTTTCCTGAAGTTTATCAACCTTTTCATGAGTCTTGAAGTGTAGACCTTGAAGTGTTTTGGTACTGAGAGCAGTGACTTTAAGTTGTGTTTTGAAGTCAGAATTTATCAGCAACTCATCAGCTTTTGAAACATGTTCAGACAGAACAGTTGAGCTGGGAATGAAGTCAGGTTCATTCCACTTCTTTGTCCATTCAAATCCTCTAAAGGTTTCCTCCCATGGAACATGAGCATCTTCTTCATTAAATTTAAGCAGGGCCTCCTTGCCAAGAATTGGAGCATTAACTGGAGCACTTGCTGGAGCACTGTCTCCAAAATTTGATAAAATCTCATCATCTTCTGATAACACCAGAGTGTGTGTAACTGAAGGAGATTCTGGAGCTTCTGTTTCCAAATTCTGATATTCAGGTTCCAAATCCAGAATTGGTGTAGTAGGAATTTCAGCATTTAGTATTGGAGAAATAAGTGGAATTGACTCATTTGCTAGTGGTGCTTCCAGATACAAAACAGTTGGAATATTCAACCTGTGAATATCAATTTCAGGACTTAACCCTGAATCTCCAACTGAGGCAGTTTCTTTGAATAAAGAGATAGGAGGTGTGATCACTGTGTCTTGAACAGTGTCTACAAGTTTTGGTGGAGCTGTCAAAGCTTCAATAACTGTAGGTTCTGATGAGATCAGAGATTCCTGATCCCCTTCCTCAGCATCTTCAGCATCCTCAAATTAAATTTGTGCAATATGCACACCTGCTCTAGTCTTCCTTAAACTTCTAGATGGTGGAGTGATATGATCTGTATCAGAATTTACTAAGAATTGTTTGACAGATTGGGGAATTTGGAGGGGTCTTAGTAGTTCCTTCTTATTATCAGCAGATAATAAGTCTGTGAAAGCCCTTTTGTGAAGTTTAAAAGGTTCAATTAACTCACTAAAGTTTTGAGGTGCATCAGAACAACAGAAACTATATATAAGCTGACAGAATCTAGCAAAATATACTATGTTGCTATCCTCTTTCATCCTATCACCTATAAAACCCAAAATAGCAATATCATAATCAAAATGAGTTTGATTAAGAAGTGCATACCCTATTTGCTGACTCATGATTGGAATATCATCAAAATTTGAGCATTTGTTGGCAAAGGCTTTGGTAATATAATCGAAAAAGAAGCTCCACTGCCTCCTGATGTAGGGCCTCTTCAGTTGTCCCAGCTTGGACAAAGACTTCTCATAGCCAAGATTTGCCATCATGTTTTAAAGAGCTGACTCCCCAACTTGTGAACTATAAGTACAGTTTTCTGGCAGATGCAATGCTTGTCGAACAGTTGACAAGGTTACTAAATGTTCATCTTCCCCTGTTGTAAAAATGATGCTTGGGGACCCCTTTTCACCACCATTGTCATAGACTCCAGACCTCCAAAACTCCAGAATTTGCTTGCCTGAGAGAGTCTGTGGTTGGGTCAGAGCATATCCAATTTCACTTCAAGCTAGAAAATCTTGAATGAAGTGAAGTTCTGAAGGAGCCTCATCCTTGTTGAGAATAGCCATATAGTTGTTGGGGACAAACTTGGATCCATCATAGATAAGGTCATTTGGTGCCATTTCTGTGAGAAATTAAGTGAAATAATGTGTGTGTAGAAAGTGTTTGATAAAATGCCTGTGAGAAAATAGCTTCAGAGAATAATAGAGAGTGAGAGAAAATAAGAGAGATTAGAAAAGAGTAAGAAAGTAGGTAAAAGATTGTAAAATCTTTTATCTCTCGTATATATATTCTTTTATCTCTCATATATATATTCTCTCCACTAATTACAACGGCTAATTTCTGAAGCAGAACCGGCATTTGACACCTGACAGCATGTAAACAGTCAAAACATTATTAGTGGGCACGGTAAACGTGCAGTAATTATTGCTCACATGTGGTTACCAAAACAAACACGCAACCCATTAACCAAATGATTATCACTGATTTTATCTCACTTAAGTATTTTCTGAAAATATGACCGTTACAGTAAATATAAAAAATAAGTCAAGTAAATAAATAATGTCACGTAAGCATCAGGATTTGCATCATAACTTGACTATTATCAGAATTTAACGGTCATCAGAACATGGCTTCTGTACTCAAAAAGTGAATGACTGTTTCTGTGATTTTTCACACAAATACTGACTGGTTTCTTCAGAGTTTAATCATCAGAACATAATAAGAACTTGTCCTCAGAATTTATACAAATAATACTTAACTGTTTATCAGAAACAACTTAATCACCACAGTAATTTTCATCATTCATATGGAGTGATAGTGTATGTATGTGCAAATGATCAGATAAAGATTAAAGTCTGATAAACTTCAGTATATCTTAGAAATAAGGCATAACTAAGAAAAATGCTTAAAATCCGTCTTGAATTGTGAAGTCTGCTATAGAATAAAGTTATGCAAGAATCCACCTCAACTGTTTGTGCTTATTTTATGCATCTTTTGAAATTCTTTTAACAATGGCTTCTCACTGTAAATGAGTTACAACTGTCATCAGAATTTATGCTGTTATCAGAATATTTCTCCAGTAATCAGAGAATGTGAAAAGTCACCAAGAAAAATTATTGCTTTTCTAATGCATATAACTTAATACAGCAATGCACTTGGATCTTCCCTTTCACATATTTACTCTAGATCTCAAAGGAGTACCTGATTTCAATTTTTCTTTTCTTTTCTTTTCTTCAGATAAGTGAGGCTTATCAAGCATGTAGTTCATCCTTAAGATTTACTGACATCAGAATTTGACATAGAAGAAGCAATAATCTAGTTTGTGACTTAGTAATAAGATACATAAAGTAAATTTGACTAAGATCAAAATCAGAATTTGCTTATGTTATTGATTTCCACATAAATAACTGATTCAAACATGGGATACATAGTTTGTTAAAGACTATTAAGTCAGCATCTAACAAGATAATCCTCATTGGATTGAATAGTCACAGAACATTCAAAACACTTTCAGAATTTATAGAATCACATCAGATAATAAGCAGTGTCTAATATGTTACAATTTAGGCACATATTACATTGAGATAAGAAAATCTGTAAACACTGATCAAAAAGTCTGATGTATGAGAACAAAAACTAAACAGATTTTGAGAAAGAACCTGAAACCATTCCAAGTTCATTTACCAGTCTTGTAAAAGTAGCTTCATATAGTGGTTTTGTGAAGATATCTGCAAGTTGTTGATCTATTATAACAAAATGCAATTCCACTGTACCTTCCATCACATGTTCCCTTATGAAATGGTACCTAATGCTGATGTGCTTTGTCATTGAGTGTTGAACTGGATTTCCTGTCATAGCAATAGCACTTGGATTATCACAGTAAATAGGTATTTTAGAAAATTCTAACCCATAGTCCAGTAACTGATTCTTCATCCAAAGAATCTGTGCACAACAGCTTCCTGCAGCAATATATTCTGCTTCTGCAGTTGATGTGGAAATTGATTTCTGTTTCTTGCTAAACCAAGAAACCAATCTGCCTCCAAGAAATTGGCAGCTTCTACTAGTGCTTTTCCTGTCTATTTTGCATCCTGCAAAATCTGCATCTGAGTAACTTATTAGCTTAAAATCTGATTCCCTAGGATACCACAATCCTAGATCAGCTGTACCCTTGAGGTACTTGAAAATTCTTTTCACAGCTATTAAATGAGGTTCTCTTGGATCGGCCTGAAATCTTGTACAAAGACAGGTAGCATACACGATATCTGGTCTACTTGCAGTTAAATAGAGTAAAGAGCCAATCATACCTCTGTAGTTAGTAATATCTACTGATGCTCCAGTATCTTTATCTAACTTGATAGTAGTGGCCATGGGAGTGGATGTAGTTGAACTATCTTGCATTTCAAATTTCTTGAGTAAATTTCTGGTGTACTTGGATTGATTTATGAAATTACCTTCTTCAATTTGCTTGACTTGAAGTCCCAGAAAATAGCTAAGTTCTACCATCATACTCATTTGATATCTTGACTGCATTAGCTTTGAAAATCTTTCATAAAGTTTTGTATTTGTAGAGCCAAAGATGATATCATCAACATATATATGTACCAAAAGTAAGTCCTTTCCATGGTTGAGGTAGAATAAAGTCTTGTCAATTGTGCCTCTGTGAAATCCACTTTCCAGAAGGAATTGAGTCAGAGTCTCATATCATGCTCTAGGAGCTTGCTTAAGGCAATAAAGTGCTTTGTCAAGCCTGTAGACATGATTTGGAAATTTTGGATCTAAAAAACCTAGAGGTTGTTCAACATATACCTCTTCTTCCAATTCTCCATTGAGAAAAGCACTCTTCACATCCATTTGAAAGACTTTAAACTTCTTGTGAGCAGTATAAGCCAAAAAGATTCTTATGGCTTCCAATCTAACAACCGGAGCAAATGATTCATCATAGTCAATACCCTCCTGTTGAGAGTAACCTTTAGCAACCAGCCTTGCTTTGTTTCTTGTAATTATGCCATCACTGTCAGTTTTATTTCTGAACACCCATTTTGTACCAATAATTGATCTGTCCTTTGGTCTTCGTACTAGGGTCTAGACTTTATTTCTTTCAAATTTATTTAACTCTTCCTGCATTGTTTGCACCCAATCAGCATCTTGAAGAGCTTCTTCCACTTTCTTTGTTTCAGTCTGAGATAGAAAGGAATGATAGAGACATTCATTTGTTGTTGCTGTTCTATTTCTGACACCTGCTTCAGGATCTCCAATTATTAAGTCAGGTGTGGGTGATTTAGTCCACTTCCTTGCAGATGGAAGTTGATCTCTAGAACTGGATCATCCCCCATGATCCATGTTGTCTCCATCAGCATTTTCTGATGCTCCCCCTGAAGTTATGCTCTCTGAGATTCCAGAATTTGAGTTGGATCCTTCAGGAATTGAAGAATTAGAGTTTCCAGAATTGTCAGAATTTGGCTCATCAGAACTTGATGAATCAGAACTTGAAGAGCCAGTGACTGGTTTTGATGCTTCTTGAGAATCTTGAGGTGTGGTATGATCATCAGCTTGCTTCCCCTGAACAGGTGCATTTTCCTTTAAATTAGTTACCACAGTTTCAATGACATCAGAATTTAACCCGTCAGAACTTACAGGATCGGGATTTAGGTCATCAGAATTTACAGAATCGGAATTTACATCTTCATTTTCAAATCTCAGCTGATCATGATCATTGAAATCTTCAAGTCCAATAATATTTTTATCATCAAAAGATACATTGATAGATTTCATGACAACCCTTATTCTTAAATTGTAGACTCTGAAGGCTTTTGTGGAAAGTGGATATCCAACAAAAATTCCTTCATCATCTTTTAGATCAAATTTTGACAGCTTTTCAAGATGAGTCTTACGAACAAAACACTTGCATCCAAATACATGAAAGTATTTCAGATTTGGCTTCTTTTTCTTCACCATCTCATATGGTGTTTTTCCATACTTGTTTATGAGTGTAGCATTCTGTGTAAAACAAGCAGTCTGCACAGCTTCAGCCCAAAAATAGGTTGGTAGCTTTGCTTCATCAAGCATAGTTCGTGCAGCTTCAATAAGAGTCCTGTTCTTTCTTTCTACAACTCCATTCTGCTGTGGAGTTCCATGTGCAGAAAATTCCTGCTTTATTCTTTGCTCTTTGCAAAACTCTTTCATGATTAAATTCTTGAACTCAGTGTCATTATCACTTCTTATTATTTTAACAGAATCATTGACTAACTTATCCAACTGTCTGACATGATCAGTTAGAGTATATGCAGTTTCATTCTTCTTATGCAAGAAATACACCCAGGTGTATCTTGTAAACTCATCCACTATAACCATAACATATTTCTTGTTTACAATTGACATGACATTGACTAGACCAAATAGATCAACATGTAGTAAGTGATAAGGCTCAAGAATTGAGGATTCAGTTTTGCTCTTGAATGAAGATTTCCTTTGTTTTGCCTTTTGACATGAGTCACAAAGACCATCAAGAGCAAATATTGATTTTGGCAGAACTCTCACAAGATCTTTCTTTACTAGCTCATTTACGTTGTTGAAATTTAATTGAGAGAGTCTCTTGTGCCAATTCCAGCTTTCTTCAATTGATGCTCTTCTTAACAGACAGATTGCAGAACCATCAGAGTTTGTTGAAATTCTGGCTTCATATATGTTACCATGTCTGTAACCTTTCAGAACCACTTTGCCTGTAGAATTACTTACAACTTCACAGTGTTCTTCAAAGAAATCCACATGATAACCTCTGCCACAGATTTGACTCACACTTAGCAGATTGTTTTCAAGTCCTGAGACAAGAGCTACTGTTTCAATTATGACATTCCCAAGATTGATATTGCCATATCACAGAGTCTTTCCCATGTTGCAATCTCCATAAGGAACTCCTGGGCCAGCTTTTTCCACAAAGTATGATAACAGGGCTTTATTTACAGTCATATGTCTTGAACATCCACTGTCCAGAACTAGGATGATTTTCCTGTTGCCCTGCAATCACAAAGACCACTATTGATTAGTTTTAAGGACCCAAACTTGCTTGGATCCTTTGGCCTTGTTAAGTTTGTTAGCTTTTGCAGCGAATTTAGTTTCAAAGTTTATGCTAACATGCTTTTTATCAGACTTTATATTAGACTTTGCATCAGAATTTACACTAGAAGGAATTATACTAACTTTCTTTAAAGAAGGTTTTATTTCATAATAATCATAGTACAGACTATGATATTCCTTACAAGTATAAATAGAATGCCATAAACTACCACAATGGAAACAAGGATTTTGTGGTTTAAATCTAACAGACTGACTCTTAACTCCTGATCTACGAGGTAAAGAGTTTATATCTTTATTTTTCCTGCAAAAAGAAGCAAGATGGTTAGAGTTTCCACAATTATAGTATTTCTTTCTAGGAGAATTAGGAACAGGCATATAATTATTACTTTTATTCACACCTTCCTTTCCATTCCTATTTTTCCTAGCTTCCTTGACCTTGTTCACATTTTTAATATCTTTCAGCTTATACTTAAGCTGCTTCTTTGTCATTAAGCGAATGTTTACAAAAGCTGGTTTATCATGTTTTAATTTGTTAGAAGTTGACTTTTCTTTGACTTCTGTTTTAGAATCTTTCATCTTTTCAGAATTAGACACAATAGTTTTTGTAACAAATTTAATAGGATTTACCTTTGGCTTAATTGGCAAAGTCCCTTTTTCACTTTTACCATCTTTATAACCTAACCCCTCTTTCCAGTTTCCACTACTTAGAATATTCTGAGTTGTTTTGCCTGAGTTAGTCCAAGTCCTGATGATTTCTCTTTCTTTTTTAATTTAGTTTTTAGATAATCATTCTGTTTAAGCAATTCATCCTTAACATACACATCATTATCTCTCTCTGTCTGAATAGTATTCATCTTGACTAACTCTTCTTCAAGATAGCTATTTCTGTTTTTGTACTTTAGATTTTCATATTTTAATCTTTCATTCTCTAAAGTCCGATCTCTATAGCTAATATAAATGTTTTTCAGAAATAATCTCAACTCAGTAATATCTTCTGTATCAAAAGCAAGAGTTGATAGAGGTACCTCTAGTTTAGCAGCATGAGAACTGCTATCAACATTTTCCATTAAGGCATAGTTCACCTCTTCTTCATATTCTGAAGTGTCTGCCCAGTTTTTCTTCTTTGTGATAAGTGCCTAGCCTTTATCACCTTTTCCTTTCTTGAAATCAGGAGAGATGTGGCCTCTTTCACCATAATTGTAGCATTTGACATTTGAGTTGTCTCCTCTGTCAGACTTTCCTCCTTTGCCTTCAGTCTTTCTGAATCCTTTCTTGTCAGAACTTCCACCTTTCCTGGAAAACTTCTTACCCTTTCTGAATTTCTTGTAGGCTATCTTTGTGATACCCTTCACCATAAGAGCACACAGTTGCATCATCTCTGCATCAACATCCACTTCAGATAAATTTTCAGGTTCTGAATCATCATCATCAAAATCTGATGAATCTGGATCAGACTGTATGATGAGAGCCTTTCCTTTTGCCTTCCTAGAGACAATTGGCTTTTCTTCAGCCTTTAAAGCAACTGTCCTAGACTTCCCTCCATGCCTCTTCTTTCTTTGTTCCATCTCAAGTTCATGAGTCTTGAGCATTCCATAGATTTCATCAAGAGACATATCAGCAAGTTCATAGTTGTCTCTTATTGTAGTAGCTTTCAAATCCCACTTTTCAGGAAGAGCTAGTAGGAATTTTAAATTTGAATATTCTGTATCATATTCCTTATCCACTAGTGACAGATCATTCAACAGCTTTGTGAATCTGTCATATGTATCAGTTGGTGACTCATCAGATTTTGAGTCAAAGTGCTCATACTCATGTGTGAGTATTGTCTTCCTGTTCTTTTTGATAATATTGGTTCCTTGACATCTCACTTCCAATACATCCCAGATTTCCTTTGCAGTCTTGCATCCAATCACCCTATTTGACATGACATTGTCAATTACCCTATGAAGCAAGTGTCTTACTTTTGCATCCTTGCCTAGTGAAAAGATGTCTTCAGTGGTGTATTCTCTCTTTTCTTTGGGAATCATCCTGTGAGGCTCATTCCCAACTGCAACCGAAAGTAGAAAGCTTTGTGGGCTTGTGTGGACCATCATAAATTATGTCTAAATATTCTGGATCTGTAGCTTCTAGAAACATGGCCATCTTCACACTCCATACAGGGTACTCAGACACCCTGAGCAAAGGAACCCTGATGGTTTCATATCTACTGGTGTTTTGAATGGGTTGAACCTTTGCAGGTTCTTGAGGGTCTTGTGTTTTTGATTGATCAGACATGATTGATTGTTTGTTTGGATCTTAACTGTTTATAAGCTTAACAGATTGGCTCTGATACCACTTGATAGGCCTCAATGATACTATAGAAGGGGGTTGAATATAGTATCAAAAATCAATTTGATTATGAACACAAGTATGTAACATAAAACAAGTTTATTCAATATATCAAACTCTGTTATAGTAGGTTTAATCTACTCTCTCAGTGATGTATGATATCACTAAGAGCTGTTAGGGTTACAATGAATAATATTCTCGTGAATGATAACACATATAGTGTAAACCCTAAGCTGTGTTTATATAGTACACAATTACAAGATATATCCTAATTGATATGATAATGATTCTGTTTCCTAGAATATATCAATCAGAGATTATCTACTGCAGTCCTATAGCTGTCCAATTTTTCATGCATATCTTTACTTGTTTAATCCAGATCCTCTCCTGTAAATCAGCCACTTTTCATCCCTGAAGTGTATCCGCACTTAAGTTCTGATATAAGTTCTAATGCCTTAAGTTCTGATAACTTTCTGTCTTCATTAAGTTCTGATTTCCAGTTAAGTTCTGATATTCTGATAATAAGTTCTGAAACTAAACAAATCAGATTAGACATGATATCACAAATATATCTAACAACATGTTGTTGTTAGCATCCCTACCAACAACACTGAGTAGCTGACCACCACATATATTTTTCAGAAAACATCCATCTATACCCAGTATTAGTCTGCATCCTAACTTCCAACCTTGTTTCAAAGCTTCATAGCAAATGTATATCCTCTTGAATGTGTTCACACTATTATATGTCACCATATTAGTCATTATCTTACATGTGTTCTTTGGGTTATTTTTGATCAATTCAAATCCAAAATCTCAAACCTTTGAGGAGTGACCCTTCATACTTTCCAAAAATCCAACAAGATTAGCATGTTTTACCCTAAAACACTTGATTCTAGTTACATCAATTTTCAACTCCTGTCTAATGGTTTCTTGCATCTCCTTCACCTTCCACTGTGGGTTTTTTCTGATTTGTTCACCATACATTTCTGTTAAGTATTTCATAGATACAAGCCTATTGTGATATGGTTTGGTGCATAGATGATCAGGATGACATATTTTAATTTGGACAGCCTCACCCCCTTCCAATCTACTGCACCACAAATAAAATGTGCATCCTTTTTCATATGCAACCTGTGCTCTTTTAGCATCATTTGTAATGAAATGCAAGGCTCTCTTCTCAGATATTCCATAATCTCTAGTAGCTTTTCTAAACTCGGCCATGGAGCAAAATTTAAGCCCAACTTCAAACTTAAACCTACCCAACTTTTCAGGATTATAAACTGTGGGTTTCTTCTTCCTCTTATTACCAGGAGGAATTGCAACAGACCCCTTCTTAATATTTTCATCTTCACTGGAATAATCCTCATACCTCAACTCATCACTATCATACTCACTCTCATCACTAGCATCGGGAATTGGTCGTCTAAATTGCCTAAAAGCTACAAGCTCTTCATCAGATTCCCCCTCTTTAGGGTCATGGTTAGGGTCACTATTATCACCACCACTAGACCAGTCACCAATATCAAGATCATTATTAAACAATTCATCAATGTCAAACCCTACATCTATGTCAAGTCCACTGAACTTATCATATTTCTCTACCAAATCAGTACACTGCCATGTTTTCTTATGATCCAAAAATATATTTAACTTTTTAAATGACAAGGACACCTCAATCAAATCTCTAAATGACTGATCATCATATAACACTCTAATACTCTTCTTAAAGGTGTGACCATCACATTGAAAGTAAAGCATATCAGTCTTACTATAGTCAAATTTCAAGGGATAATCATCAATTTCAAGAATCGAAAATTTGTCTGTGTCAATATCTTCGATGATATCTACCATTCCCCCAACATAATCAACATTTCCTTTGAAAGATTCAGGACTAAATTCCCCATGATGGTGTAAGTAAATAGAAACCCTCGTAGACATTTCTATATAACAAAGTCAATATAGAATGGATTAAAATAATTTCTTCAAGCAAACGAACCAAAGACAATAAGATCTATAAATATTACATATTTTTAATAAAAATTTGATCATAAAACAAAAACTTATCATGCAGGACCTAAAAACCCTAGGGATAAGTTCAAAATATACCTTAAATAAGCTTAAGATGATTCTCAGATGCTTGTTAGTTTGTAATCTTGAACAATATGACCAAGAACGACTTCAATTGAACGATTCTAGGAGTGGGTAATTAGGGTTTGCAATTTCCCCCTTTCATCTTCCCGCTTGGTCTTCTCGATTATGTTTGCAGTTTCTTTTTATTTGTTATATATTGCACATTACACATAACAATTACAGTCAGCGCTACGGGGAAAAAATCCGTCCACATGTAACACACTAACAAAATACTTAACGATTCCCGTCTAAATTGACTACAAACCCAGTTGAATCTGACCGAATGAACAATTAGAGTTAATTAGTGATTAAATCGAGACAAATTTGCAGTCAGTGACCTACTTGAAATATTTGGCCCCAATGAGTGACCTATTTAATATTTAACCCTATTTGTATATAATTCCAAGTACCAAATAATAACAT
Source organism: Apium graveolens (assembly GCF_009905375.1). Taxonomy (NCBI): domain Eukaryota; kingdom Viridiplantae; phylum Streptophyta; class Magnoliopsida; order Apiales; family Apiaceae; genus Apium; species Apium graveolens. The sequence continues at coordinate 28,479,116 of NC_133653.1, forward strand.
TGATGTATGATTTTTCTAGTATGCATAAATGATGTTATCATAATTGATATTTTTAGTATCAGCGCCAAATCGTAATAATTATTCTCAGTAATTTCAAGTTAAAGAAGTACGATATATCTTAACAAACTCTAAACATGTAAAAGAGTAGTTTGAGAGTTTCATTTTTACTAAAGTACCCAGAAACTTTATTTTTTCCCACATAAATTACCTCCATTTAGGAGTGTCCATGGATTCCAAAACCCGAGTCAACCGACACAATCCGGCCCGAATCAACGCTAATCGAATCCGAAAAAATTCAAACCGAACTTTGATTGGGTTAAAATTTTTTAAAACTGAATTAAATGGGTTGAGTTAGAATTTTGCGTGTAACCCGCCCATTTCAACTCGGCCCGCACCCTACTATAATTATATGTTTTGAATTAAATTTTTGTATTCAACATCTCTAACACACGACACACATTTAACACTGTTATAATAGATAAATATAACTCTCCGCTTGAAAGTTGCATTTAAATGCAACCATACATAACCAAATTTTTATTTAGTTAAGTTGTCATAAGAACTTATTTTAACTATACACACTTGACAATATTTTGGATGTGACTTGATCTATGAACTATAGGCAAGAATAATAGATGTTACAATAAAAACTTGCAATTAAGAAATTCATCTTTATCTTAACATTTTTGTATGCAAATATGATAATTTTTTATATTTCCACCGACCATATAGACTCAATCTGATGACATTTAACCCAAATCTATACTATACTATAATAGCCGGAATGAGGTATAATTTGTAGTTTGGTTAACCCCACATTTTGGTTATCCTTTTCCATCACGACCGTTGGATCTTCTTCATCAAATAATCAGAGCCGTTAGATCCAAATACTAAGAAAATATACTTCACAGTTCTCAGGGTTTCGAATCATGTTAACAACAAACATTTATATTATTTATAAAAATATGTATATAAGTTTTCAGATTCGAATCTCAATCACTAACAACAAACATATACATTATTATTTATGAATAAGATCTCATCAATCGTATACTATTTGTACTATTTCAACCTAACTTGAAATTATAGTTATATAATCATTATTTATTATTTAATTATTTATATTAAATTTTAATAAAATTATATGAAATAGAATTAAAAATATATAAATATTAACGAAAAAATGACAAAAATAGCCGATTTTTGAAAAATTTTAACAAAAATAGCTATTCTGAAAAAAGTGGTCAATTTTGGCCGAATGAATACTCCACTATCAGTTGGGTATCCCAATTTGTATAAGATACTCCACTGTTAGTTGGGTATTTCATATATGGGATACTCCACTGCCAGTTGGGTATCTTGTATAAAGTGGATACTCCACTGACAGTTGGGTATCCCATCGGCTAAAGTTGGCCAACTTTTCAGAAATTGGTTATTTTTGTCAATTTTGTGTAAAAATTAAGCTAGTTATAATTAAGTTTTAAATTATTAAAAATGTGGGTTAGGATTTTGCATTTAAACCGGCTAACCCGATCCGCAGGTCTGTACTACCTACAATGAAAAAAAAAGCAAACTGGGCCTCTTTGACCAATCATCTAATAATTTTGAGATAAAAAACTCATTACCAAAGCCCAATACACATGATCCATTTACTCTCCTCGTCAACAACATTACAACAAACCCAAAATAACCTGCTCAAAGAAACATCACTGAAATTGCCAAAAAAATGGAAACTCAAATTCTATGCAAAACCCAGATCAAATATTAGAAAAAGATCAAAACTTTGAATCGAATTATCAAGAATTGAAAATGGTGTTGTGGGAGATCACATTAGCAACTGCTTATTTTTTAGGTCTCAAAAAGACTTACAAGCTTGCACTCAAGATGCAGCGAAGGGTTGTTTCTCATAAACACCCCAAGACCCGTCAGTTTCTTTACAGGTATATATGTAATCTCGATAAATGAATATTCGATAAGTGAATAATCTCGTTAAATGAATGATTTTTATGTGAAATAATAAGAACATTTGTGTAAATGAACCATATAATATAATTATCCGGTCCCAAGGGTATTCATTTATCCGAGGTTTTAATTGTGTGTAATTATATAGCTGGTGTTAATATTTTGTTATGTTTTGTTGATGTATGTTATTAGGGGTTTTTAGTTACTTTAGGGTTTAAATAGGGTAATGCTGATATTTGTAAAATTGAGTTTGTTGGTTCCTTTTAGCTGATTAGATGAAGTTATTAAGAATGTTTTATTCCGTGGACACGAGAAGGTTCAATCTGTAGGATGGCATGAGAAGGTCCTTATATAAGCAATGTTACTCTGATGTTTAATAAAAGATGTTGTTACTGGCGTTAGAAGCCTGTGACCTGGTGTATAGCAAGTACACAACTGAGTATTGCACATATTGAGATAAAGATTATGCTAGTATTCGTAGATTTTTGTACGTTCATTGGGTGATTGCTGTGAATAGTGTAAGTCCTGCTTATGTAAAAGATGGTTTAGAACTGGTTGTCCTAAACGAGAAGCGGTAGATTTAATAGGAAGATTTGACTTATAATGTTGGTAGGATGTGGGCTTTAGGACATACCTTAGTGGATTCCTTTTATTTTTTATTGGTGAAAAGAATATGAGCGCATTACATTGTAGAAAGCTCGACACGTAAAAGTTCTAGCTTCTATCTCATTTGCTTTTATAGTGACGTGGTCATGTGGTGTATCCCCTTGCCTTTTTGTGTTGATTTTTTCCTATGCTCAAACCTTCTCGATGAAATGTTAGCAATTTCCTTTTGAAAAAGTTACCGTATAGGACTTTACTCTTTAGTTTGATCGAAATGTTAGGTGTGATATGGGACTATATAAAGATTTATTTCTCAAATACAAAATATGTTCCTTTAATTAATATTGGAAGAAAAAATATAAGTGTGATCTCAATTTAATTATTATGCCAGCTATTTTTGTGTAGTTTCTTATTGATTTAGGGATTTATATAGAAGTACTGACATTGGTTGGTTTTTTCACAAATTATTGATGGATTATGTCTGTGGAACGAATGAAGTATAAGCTACATAAATCTGGGAATGGCATTACAGAAGCATTTGATCAACACCACTTATCTAAGCATATCCATTTACGGTGTTCCTCTGAATCTAATACAAATAAAGTTTGCCACCTTAAACCAACTGTTATGCTGTTTAAATAAAATACCGTATAGTCGTATACTAGCAATGAGATTCAGGTTTCCCTCTAAGCATGTATACAGCAGCTCCCTTCACTGCAATATGATAGATATGAACTTTCAGCTATACAGTATATGTCACCTGCATCTACTGGATTGGCTGTATGCCCCCATAATAGATGTTACTTTTATACTTAAGCAGTACTTGCCTTACCTTCCTACAATAGAACCTTCCTGCAATTTCATGTTCTTCAGCCTTGATACTTATACTTGTGGACGGAAGTTGTCAAGGGACTTGACCACTTTTTAGATCCCCGAGGGAATACCATATTAAAATCCTTAGTATCTAACTAGAGGGCTTCAAGCGTTTCTTGGGTGTTGTTCCGAGGGACTTTCAGGGAAATGCCAATAATTTTTTTGGGGGTAAAATCCTAAACCTTGTAATAAGTTGGCCTTTTTAAACTCATGTAATACGGATTTAAAGAATGTGTTAGCGCATCCTTCTGACACATTTTGCAAAATATATAAAGAAGAGAATCCTTCTCATCTGCGTATGTTTTCGTATTTTTCTTTGTGGATTAGTAACGCATCTTTTAAGTGCGTTACATGAGAAGAAATTAATTGGTAGTCGTAAATGCATTACATGGTTAGAGTATTTAGAAAATTTATACCACAGGTTGTACATGTGTTGCACATTCTCTAAATTTCACCTTTTGCGTGGTAAGTTCTATTTGGTACAATGCATCCCCGAAATCTGCTGATTAAGCAAATATGAAATGTCTGAATTTTCTTCTATATTTAGAAGTACAAAAATTATTGAATTTATGTATCGAAGTACAAAAATTATTGAATTTATGTATCAACCATATTTTGCCGTTGCACAAATTGATGTTTCATAAAGATTGGATGAAATTATTTAGGAAAAACAGTAAAAGCAACTAAGCAAGTAGCGGGGTCGGTATAATTTCACATGAAATGAGGCTAAATGTGCAAACATATGCAGTATGAGAACCACACTGGATTGATTGCAAGCTTTTCTATTCAAACGGATAAATTTTAGAAGAACGTAAGACTTCCTCTTCAATTAAAATTTGGCCCTCTTTAGCATGCATTTTTTCCTACCAAAAATTTGCAAGTTCACTTATTGGATAGTGGTAGTGTCACTGTTATATTTTTCCAAGAGTTGCATTTTGATTTTTCTTTTAGTTTTTTTTTTAAGTCAAGAAATGTAGTACTCATTTGCTTACATCTTTTTGCACAAATTTCCGTTATGTTTACTCTAGTAAATCCGTAAAGTTCTGTTACAATAGTTAGTAATAAACTAATAATTATTATCTTCCTTGTCAAATAAAATAAAATAAAAATCATTAATATATTCGGGAAATACTATTGGGCACATTTTGATAAAGTACATCTGTTTTTTAACTTGCTATTCATGCTCTGGGACTTTCAAAGTCGAGACAAACAAAGTGTGTCATTGTAATATACTTTGTTTTGTATCACAGGAGAACACGTGCTGTATTTGATATGGTAATCAGAGTTCACAAGAAAATCCAAGAAAGAGACATAGAAGTTGGTCGTAATGTAGGAAATTGGATCCTCCGGTGGCTTGACAAAATGAAACCATCGGCAGAGATCCGTGGAGGACAGCCTCCCTCAATTGCCAAGTCCGATTCAAGTGTGAGAAAGCAGTTAAACAGTTCGTCACACCAGAAAACAGCTGGAGACCGCTCAACATGTAGTGTGAAGAACGGGGATAGAGAATCTGGTCGGCAATTATTTAGCTCCACAAGAATGACTTGGCGTAAACAATTTCCTAATATTACAAAGATGATGCCCGGAATTTCCAGCCAGCACAGACATATGTCCATCTGCGGTCCTCAAGTGTTGAAACCAAATTATGGAAGTTTTGGTTCTGAGAGAGTTATCAGGAAGGACATAATGGAGTGGATGGTGCGCAAATAAGGAATACAAATCTCTGTTTTCTTTCTTGAGTTGTGTTGTGTTGCAAAATACTCGAGCTAAAAAAGGAATGCCATTTACTAGTTATCTGGAGTAGGCAGTGTCTGCAAGAAAATGTTGGCCTGTGAACATTTCTTGGACTTTCTGTTCGTTTACAGTAGTAAAGACCATCTTTATGGTCAAGTTATGATATGTTGACATTTAAGCCTTTTTTTGTCTTAAAAGTTGCTTAATATTATATAGTAGATTTATAAAATTTTGTACAGTTATTCTTTCATACTTTGCTGGGTAGCGTGTGCATGCGGTTCGGTTAACGGGCTATAGAATTGAAATATTTGGTTCAGTTATGAAACCAAAAGGTACTGATAGCCGAATTGACTACCGACAGTGGAGAGTTGGGATTTCAAATTTTCTCTGATCTCTTCACACTTACCAACAAGTGAGGCTTAGGGATTCCATTTCATCTCTTCTTCGCCCTTCAGTTATCCTCCAGCAGTCCTGTTTTTATCCCCCAAATGAGCATAATCTGCTTCATATCCCAGACATACTAAAACTTATTTCTTCCCTTTTTTGGTTACAGTATTGAAGATATCTACAAAGGACCAACAATGTTAACTCTTCATTTCTCTATTTTCTGCTAATTTTGAAGAATTACCCCAATTATGGTTGCTTTGTTCTCTTTGGTTTCTTCAAAAAATATGTCTCATATTTGTTTTTTGAATTGCATGTGCGCAATCTATACCATTTCTGTGTGAAGTCTAATTGCCTTATTCATCGTTGTGTTGGTGTGAAATTTCTTCATCTCTGGCTGAAATTTTACATCCAGCTGTTTTTCCTGGTTGCTGTGACTGATTTTTTCTGTAGATTCATAGCTTTATGTAGTTATGCTTTATGTAGTATAGAATGTGATCCATTTCTCTTCATGTGCTTGTTAGTTTACACCATAGTTGTCTTTTGCTTAGAGCAGTTGCTGAGCAGTTGCTGCCGGTCTCTTACCTAGTTTGATTGAAACTGAGATTGCAAGTCTCCAACTTGAGCCCCTGCTTATTAAAGTTGAAACTTGAAACTTCGTTGTGTACACAATTATTTTGATGGGATTTGTGATTTGGTTAAGAAGTACAGTACAAAATATGATGATTAGTGATTTTTGTTTGGTTGACAAAATCACATTTTGGCTATAACATGTAATCATTTTCGCCATGACATGTAATTTTATTAAATATAGTTCTTATTTAAAGAAATGTCACCTAAAAAGAATGTTTCAAGAGTATGCTAAGAGTATCTCCAACAAACTCTCTTCTACATGCTCTTAAGTTTGAAAAATAAAGAGTTATGCTTAAATTTGAGCTGTAAGAGACTCATAGAGGCTCATTAAAAGTTTTTCTAAGAGTCACTATCTAACTCTTAACTAATATTTTATAGTAAATTGGTAAAATATACTCTCTCTCTTTTCACTTTATTTTGTACTTTAATGATTTCAAGCTTTTAATAATATAAAATTGAATAAGGAGTTAATATTAAGAGTATTGTTGGAGATAAATGTACACTAAATTGCTAAGAGCTAATAATTTATAATTTATATTATATTAAAAAGTGATTTTAAGACGTTGTTGGAAATGTTCTAAGGTATTATAAAATATAATGTTTTAGTAATTAATTGTGACATTATTTTTATATGTGTATTCCAAGATATTAATAATTTATAAAATATTTTTATATCCTATGATGAATTTTATATTTGAGTAAAATTTACCATATTTTTTTTAACAATAATAAACACAACTTATACATGTCTTGTGTGCCAAAATTAAACTTGTCTAAAAGTTTGATTTTATGTTTAATTTTTTTGAAGTTTAAAATTTATGTTTGGGAATATCAAGTTAAAACCATAACTAATTAAAAACACATTTAACAATACTCAATTGTTTTCTTTTTTTCTTTTCTCTCTAAAATCAGCTGCAAACTTCATAAAATAGTGCCACTCATATTGTTACTCCCTCTGTCCACTGAATTATTTACATAATTTTTTCTGATACTTATCACGTATTTTAAGGTTATTATAAAGTATAATTCTAGAAAGTTTAAATGTTATATTTTTATTTATGGAAGCCTTACCGTGGGAGGTAATGAGTAAAATTCAAAAGAAGTCAAATGTCACAAACACAATCCCGGTGCTTAAATTATTTTAGTTAGTTTAGTTATTAGAAATAAAATACTGCATCCGCTCCAATTTATTTATCTTATTAAATTTTGGAAATTTACCAAAAATATCATTTTTATAAAAATATTTGTAAAAATACGGACGCGGATTACACTTTGCAGATGTGGTTGCATATGAGGTTAATTCGTATTTTTGCAAATATTTTATGCAATTTGGGTATTTATGCAAAAATTTAAATTGACCGAACAATGATCATAAATTAAATTTCAGTATGTCATGATTTTAAAAAATCGAAATGTATATATTAAAGTAGATTATATGAATTTTTGAATAATAATATATTTTTTATAAGTATTTTCATTTATATATTATATATGAAATTGAGCGACCATAAAAAATCAAATAAGTACTCAGATAATAATCAATAATATAACGAGTTTATTAAAATGAAAATTAAATAAGAAAAGCTTTTCAAGCCCCTTCACCTTTGTACACGAAAAAGTTAACCAAGCAATTGGGCGATGACGATCAACTGAAACCAAACCCTAATTATTCAATTTCGGCGATACAAACAAAAATTGTAAGTCTTTATTCTCTTTACTTACTCCTCTTAATCATTATCTACATAATACATACACACTCACACTCAAATCAAGAAATTTTGTTAACTTTTCATTTGATTCAATTTCATCAGCTTTGGTGTACTGTTGTGTTAAATTGAGGTTAAAGGTTTGAACTTTATTCACGGATTTATTTGAAATGTAATTCATGTTTGATATTTTTAGTTTGATTATTTTAAAATGCAGAATATATGAATAAATGTGGTGTTTTATCCCTCTGGGTTGATGTTATTTAATAAAGATTAGGGAGGAGGGTTTGTATTATATGGTCTTGTTATCCGAGCTGAGCTTATGAATTTTAGAAATTGTTGGAATTGTCTCGGCCTCTCGGGATAATAGGGTGTTTTTACGATATGTTGTAATAACAGCATTATTAGGAGGACGTTTGCGTCTTTTTAGTCTATGGTGGTTTTATTATGTTTTTAAGTCTTCGATAGTTTGTTAAATAATTGGATGAAGATATTAGTAGTCGGGGTTTTAAGGTGATGTTGTATTTAAAAACCCGGAGAGCATACTTCTAATTTTTACTAATCTAGTATGTGTAATGAGTGTATTTGTTGGAATTTGTGTCTATTAGTGGTACAGTGCTGCTCATTGTTTGTGCATGCAAGGCTATAAGTTCTGTTCATGTGTCTGGTATATTGCAACTAGAATGTGTAGTATAGTAAACGTTCCTTACCTTTTGAATTTGCGTGATAGCTTTCCCGTTGATTAACTTGGAAGAGGAATGTGAGTAATCAGGTCTTTTTGCTCCTTGGATGATCATAGCTAAAGATCGAAGTGACCCATTATTTGTTACATAGTATTTTGTTTCTGTTTAGATTTTTTTATTGGGAGACTGTAGAGTGTAGGCTAAATATGGCTTAATAGTGACTTGTAATCTTCTGTTGAAGATTTTTTTTAAAAATAAAACGGAACTTCTCTACCTGCATTTATAAGAGAGCATATTGCTTTCTTCATTACTTTGAGGAAGTGTGGATGATTGAATTTGCTGAAATTTGTGTCAGTATTTCTGCGATAGTGAGCACCAGATGTCTTGTTATCAGGACTACAAATTCTTTTGTGCTGTATAGTATTTAGGAACCAGAAAGTTGAGTATGATAGAACTTCATATGATCCAAGTCAAATGGAATACCAAAGGAGTGAAAGCTGTAGACATACAAAATATTTTGTTTGTTTATGTTCAATTTTGCATCCTTTATCCCGTAGTCTGAAAGGTGAGAGTGGACCATTTTGGCGGGCTGTAAAAGTAGGGTGTGTAAAAAGTACAAATATTACAAATTTGCAATGTTAATTTATTAATCTAGGAAAATGCTGATAATTTTGTCCTGCCTGTAGAATGTAGATAGTTAGAGTGAGCATCATACTACCATATAGGTAATTATCTGAAGATAATTGATCTAAATCGTTCAGGACAACTACTCATCATAAGTCCAAGAAGTTTCATCTTATTATAGGGGACAACTTGACTTGTACCAACTGACTTGTAAAAGCAAAAAAACACAGTTACCAGAGAGAACTGGAAATTCTACGTACACTTGATTGAAAAAGTTAAGTATTCGGGTGACAAAAGGGTAAATTAAGTTTACTGAAGCATGAAGAATTTAATTAACATTTCATTGACTAGTGGAGAGGGGTATTTGAACTGTAGTATAACCAGCGGCGGAGCCCCTATGTGGTGAGCATATGGGGCCACCCACCCTGAGTTTGAAAGTTTTATATGTTTCTTATATGTGCAAAAGTTTGAAATGGCTGTGTAAATAAGTCTTATAGGTGATAAAGGTCTGAGAAAGGGTGCCTGATAAAAAAATCTGAAGCCTAACTTTTTTAAGTACTTAACATCACAATATACTGTCTATTGTATCATATGTGGAAGAATGATATGTATCACATGTCCAAAAAATGAAAGTAATGTATTGGCCGAGTTAGAGTTCTCTTCAGCTGAAAAGTGCAGTTATCAAGTTTTTTTTCTGGCACACTATGAATTAAGTTTCTCCCTCCTCCACCGAGTCTAATCATGCTTCAAAGATTTTACGTATAGATTTTTATTACAATGTACCCTTTCTGGTTCTGTGATATGATACCTTTGTTTTCTGGCTATGCTAAGCTGAACAGTTTTGTTAAATGAGCTGCATCTGCGTTTTGTCTAGTTCCTTGCTAATTTTTTATGAGGTTTTGTTGAAGTATATGATTTTTTTTTGAGGAGGTGCTAATTTATTTGTTATATCTTTTTTGTTTTGCGACATCCAGACCGGTGAGAAAGTACTAATATGTTCAATTTGGAATGCAGTCAGTAAAAGTAGCAAACACTATGGAATTAGCAGACAGAGCAGTGGGATTTCTCTTATCATTTATTAGCTTGTCAATTTTTACTTATTACACTTTTTGGGTAATCATCCTGGTAAGTAATTTTCCTCATATTTTTGTTTGTGGACTTGTGAAGATTGTTCTATGACTCTAATTTTTTATCTTTTAGCCATTTGTTCAAGGTGATCATTTCGTGCACAAGTACTTCCTCCCTCAAGAATATGCCATTCTCATACCTGTTTTTGCTGGTGTGACACTCTTAAGCTTCTTGTGTGTATTCATTGGATATGTGATGCTAAGATCAAAAAAGAAAAAGGCGTAGAGCATTCATCTTTTAACTTTCCGGGTTCTTGGGTTCTACATTTATTGCTAAACGACATTTTTGTCATATGTTGTAACCTTGTAATCGAATTCACAGTGGCATATGTCACATCTTTTGTAACTGGTTAGCAATTTGTGGTTTCTATACTTGTTAATGTTTGACACATATACATCTTCATTTAGTTAAGACATTTTTTATTTGTCAGGATTTAGTCAAGACATTTTGTTTATACCGGATACTACAGAAATTTACCTGAGAAATTATCTGTCATCCTTTAAAATATGATTCCGAAGCAATACAGTGAAGAAAGTATCAAGACTTGAATACCTAATGACAGTGAACAGAAGTACTTCGCTTATTTAAGTAATGTATAAAGGTCGCATAGAGTGACATTTGTTGGCTAATCTCCATTATGAGATTGGAGGTCTCCTTCAATAATTGTGTTTGCCGGAATATAGTTGCTTAAAAAGACTACTCTTTGTCAAGCCTTGGTGGGTGCTGGTGACTCTTTTTATTACATAAATAAACATTAGAAGGGGAATCACATGTAAGCAACACAACAACCAATAACAATAACACTTCAAAATAAATAATAATAATAAAAAAAGAATACAGCTGGCGAATACCAGCAATCTGAATATCTGAAGTTTCTGCTATAGCCGGTGTTTAACTAACATTCAAGTACCAATAAGATCTACTGTCTTAACCATAAACTTTGTAGGATCTTCTGGTATTATGTTTCTCTTCTTAATAATCATGACCCTGTCTAAAGTGTCGGTTCTTCAGCTATATATCATCACAAACAGCAAAATGCACTCCAAGCAAACACATAGAAATGATTCTGTAACAGAACAAGACCCCAAATAATTTGGGGATCTTTCGTTTCCACTTTCCAGAACATAACAAGACCCCACCTACTAGGATCTGTAACATATTATTTTGCAACTCAAAAGACTACGCATTTTCATCATAGAAAAACCACCACAGCGCGGATGACAAACTGTTGTTTGCAGAAAATATCTTAACCTGTTGCAAAACGAATAGGTTAAACGGTAAACTATTGTGAATTTTGATTCTGATCTAGGATTTGCCATCACTAATTCGGTTTTGGAGAGCTGATTTCGCGATTAATTAGAGTACTAGTTACAATCAGAAACGCAACATATGAAAAGCTTTAAGTGAGAAGGCATCTTATTTGGTGTTGGTTGTACAACCTGGAAAGGTAGTAGATGTACCTGTCATCTTCATCACCTATCTCACGTTTCTAGTTTTAATTTCATTGTCATACATGATTTTAAAACTTTCTTGAAGAAAAATGAATCCGATACATGAACAATATTTTACAGGGGCAAAGGATACAGATTAAACCAGACATACCTGTAATATAAATAGTTGCAATATGTACAATCAAATCCAAGAATTATCGAAAGCAGCTGAAGTTATAGCTAGTGAAAACTCCTGGAAACTGATCCTCCCATCACCATCAGTATCAGCTTCTCTAATCATCCCAGTCAACTCCTCTGCCGTCAATGCATGACCAAGCTTCGCCATAGAATGAGCCAATTCAGCTGCAGTAATAAACCCGTTTCCATCTCGATCAAACATCCTAAACAGCTGCCTCAGTTGAGTTTCAGTATAAGGAGATTTCTCAGGCAAAAGTTGCGGTGCCACTAATCCCACAAACTCCGAAAACTCAATAAGGCCATTACTATTTGTGTCTGCCTTATGTATCAATGTCTCCAGCTGATCACGACTCGGTTCCAATCCCAGTGATCGTAACAACGAGCCGAGTTCAAGTTGAGTCAAGCTACCATCCTTGTTCCTATCAAACGATCGGAAAATTTCTCGAAGCTCGGTAATCTGATCATCATCTAATCTCAACGGTTCATTGCTGCTTCCCATATCATAAACCAACAAAAAAACACCCTTGACTAGAAATCACCACAAAAAAAATATTATGGCTCTATGATACCATGTAAATTCTTGTACTACGATAGAAAGTGTTAATGATCTAGGAACAGGGGGGAGATTTTATTTTGGTTGTAGTGGATGTGAAACTCTTTCAAATCAAATAAAACAGATCTCTTTTCATTACTGCATAAAGATTTTTGTGCTGTGGACTTGGTCCAGTGAATGATTCTAGTTCTAAGCTTGTTTAAAGTTGACGAAGTAATATAATAATGAAAAATTATTCTCCGAATGGCAGTCTACAAATGGCCCGTGGTCTTTTATAATCATTGGTCGCAGTTCTCCGTCAGCTTTGGAAGTAGTTATTTTAAAATCTCAGATTTTAATAATTTTTTATAGGATCATATATTATTTTAACAAAATGAACCAGCTTCAAAAATTTATATATTACAAATAAGTTGGAACCTGAGAAATATATTCTGTCTAATTTATGTGAGAGTAAATAATTATCGAGCTTGATTCTGCATAAGTTTACTTTTCGCTATGTATGTATAATGTAAATTATCAAGTCTAAAATGACATAATTTTGATCAACAATTTTTTTTGTTCGAGTTTGACTATTTAATTAAGTTTACAACAAAGGTTAAAGTTCAACTCATTGATAATTGTATGATGAAGAAATTGTATAGATTATTGCAGCATTAGCCATCAGCACGTCCCATGACATGGCTGCTAAATTTAGACCAACCTCGTAGTGAAGGAAACAATTTTTGGACAAAAGAGGCGCGGCTACTCCGTGAAGCTGGCCCACTACTATATTTTTGGGGTTGTTCAGTATTATCATCAACTTTATTGACTTGTGACAACTCCGACCATAAAACTTCATCGTGACAATTTACTAATTTACCAACAAATTTTTTTTTGTGGCAACAGACTTGGCAAAGCTGAATAAACTTAAGTGTGGACTTCTCAGCAGGCACTTCTCGATACGTATCTATATCACGCTATTATAAGTAAAGATGGTATAATGGGTTGATTTGATTGTTTGATGAACACTTTTTAAGATAATCAATAACATTTTTTAAAAAAATTATACATGTTATTATATTATTATAAGTAAACTTGGCTATAATTGATTGGTTTGGTTAATTGATTAACATATTTGAAAAAAAACAATAACACCTCCCAAAAAAATCATACAATAATATGTTAATTAATTAATAAAAAAATGTTACACGGCTAAATTATACCACCATGTCATATCCAACTCCCAACCCTGACAGAGTTACAAATGTGAGATGTGGCACACCCTTCTAACTAAAAACCGATCCTAAAATAATTTCCTATAGACTTAAAAAGTTAAGATTATATAATATATATTACCCCCGTCATTTTCACATATTTAAAAATTAATACTAAGGAGCGTGTATTCATTTTAGATTTTAAAATATTAATAATAATTCATGTATTTTAAAAGATTTTTGTTGAATTTATTTGTCGTGAATTTTGACGGAGTTGATAAAAAATTTGGCAGATTCTTGCTGATTTTGCTGGTTTTGTAAAGTTTTCAAAAATCCTGTATTTTAAAAAGATTTGAGAAGACTGAAAATGAACTAGCAAATTCATCAAAATCCCCCACTTTTTCAAATAAAACAAAATCCACTGATTTTTGAATATCATCAGATTTTGATAGATTTTTAAAAATCCAAATTGAATATCGTTAGATTTCAATAGACTTTTTAAAATCTAAATTGAATACACTTAGATTTTAAAAGACTTTTTATAATCTGTATTGAATATCATCAGATTTTAAAAGATTTTTTTAAATACAAATTGAATAACTCTTGATTTCGAGAATCCATTTTTTTTTTAATTTTGATCGAATACACCCCTCTAAATTTCAACTTAGAAAAGTAATGTATCCCTCTCCAACTCTCTGTTTTTACCTTATAATGTGAAACACTGTTTATTACCTTTGTATTGTTATCATTTTCCTATTTGAAAAGATAAAATTGTACTAAAAATAATTTCAACATATAAACATTATAATAGATATTTTTTTTAAAAAAAATACTATTTATCTATTTATTCATACTATATTAATATATTAAAAATGAAACATTACTTTTTTTTTGCAATCATTTTTTGTTGGTAGTCGTTGATTAAATCTATAACTATATCTAAATTATAACTATTTTAACATAAAAACTCATATTAATAGATTAATATGTGCAATATAATTATGTATATACAAATAGAACTATAATTTATACACATATGGGTTTATGTAAAAATATAATATTGATCGGGGAAAAATTAAAAAAACTAAATATAATTTTTAGTTATCTTAAAGGCAAAAAAGTTTTGTCGGTAGTTTGGCCTAATTACCTATATTTTGGCCATACTCTAATTTAATTTATATTTAACATGAAACTCCCTCATTAAAAGATTAATATTCACAATATAATTATACAAATACAATTAAATTTGTATAATGGTCACAACGTCATGTGTCAAAATAAAATAATATTTACAATTTACCCGGGCCAAAAAAGTTATGCTATTGAACTTGTCTAAAAAAACTAAAATAAAAAGGAAATTTATTGGTAGGTATAATGGTCCCGGGATTTAAAAAAAATAATCTACATTATTCATTTAAGCTTAAACAAAATTATACTCTTAATATAAGCTAAAATAATGTTAAAAAACTATATACAATTAGTTGGATTTGATGCATCGAACTAAAATAAAATAAGAAATATTACCGACACGGTTAAAAAAATTATATGAACTGGGTGAAAAAAAATTAAAATTTGAAGGATTTTTTATACGTCGATATAATGAAATCGAAATAAAATAAAATAATATATATACTACTTATCTGGATTTAAAAAAAATTCAATCCGAGAAATAAAATCTTAAAATAAACTAAATTTAGTTACTTAGATTTTGTTGATATAATGACTTATATAATAACAATTTTTATCTACGTTTATAATATTCATATTACTTTATTAAAACAAAATTTTATTAATTAACATACATGTTAACTTTTAGGAGTAGTTTGGATTATAATTTTAATACAATCACATCTATCTCAGTAAAGTCATTCATATTTAAACCAAAGTAAATTTAAATAAAAAATAAAAAAATGTTAAAAATGAAAATTAAAATATAAAATCATTATTTATACTTAATTTTATGCTTTAAGAATTTACAAATTTATTAAATCATATATTAGTTATTACAAGCTCTTTTTTAAAAATAATTAAAATAAGGATAAAATAAGGCAAATGATCAATTAAAAGTAAACTAACAATTATATATATATCACAAATAAACTTAGTTTAAAAAATATTTAATAAAAAAATAAACACTAAAAGCGAGCTCTTTAGCCCGTGCATATATAAATTAATTTATTAAAGGTAGTATATAAATGATATGAAAGGATAATAGTCAGTCTGTCTTTTTTCTGATTTTGAAATTAATTTATTAAAGCTAAGTTGACTATGAACTTTTATTTCTACACCTATAAACACAACAAAAAGTTCACACCAAATTCAAACGAATTATATCTTTATATATAATAAGCGTAACAGACTTATTATCCAAAATTCAAAATAACTTATTATCCAAAAATATGTTAGTGTGCCGTCAAAAAAACTCAATCGTTGATATGATATTTTTGAAAATAAACGATCAAAATTATATCTTAATATAATCATAAAGAAAATGATTACATAGTTCACTTCTATTCAAACACTAACAGGGGAATTGAGATTTTAAAGGATTTGAAAATCTCGGTGTATTCCATTTGGATTCTAAAAAATTCTGATAGTATTCAAAACGGATTGAAATAAGTCTCTTAAAATCCCAGGGTATTCAATCTAGATTTTAAAAAGCCCGTTAAAATCTGGTGATACTCAATTTGGATTTTAAAAAATTCATTAAAATCTGGTGGTATTCAAAAGTCCGTGATTTTTTTTGTATTTTATTAAATTGTATTTTTATAGATTTGCTCATATATTTTATATTTTCAGAAATCTTATCAAAATCCTAGAGATTTTGATGGATTTGTAGAAATCACTACTCAAATTAGCAAAACTCTACGAGATTTATTCAACAACTCCACGAAAATTCGCGTACAATTAATATTAGCCAAAATCTGCAACAATCATTCAAAATGAACGGATTGTTATAAATTCTCTAAAATCTAAATTGAATACACCCGCGTAAAATTCTAATATTCAAATGTTAGAATGCAATATTAGTGATTCAATTAATTATAAATTAAAAAAGATTACACTGTTCAACTACTATTCAAACAATAAAATATGATACAATGTGGCAACCGTAGATTGAGTATAATTAGACATTCTACTATATTTAGCTATATAATATATATCGCCAAAAAAGTAATTTAATCAACATCCTCTAATTTCTCAATATCTGCATATTTGTTGTAACAAAATTCAACAAACCATCAAAAATAAAAATAATATTATAACAAAATCAAAAGTAACCATATATATATACATATGTTAAAAAATTATAAAAATAAAATTATAAAATTTCAGAAAAGTAAAACAAGTGAATTTTAGAAAATCGTGCATCGCAAGGGTCATAAGCTAATTATATCCTTAGTATATAATATGCATAAGGGGGATCTTATCCAAATTTTTGATAGTTATGGTCCCTATACTACTAATTTAAATATGAACTGTTAGATCTTTTAAACAAGTTGATCATAGCCGTTGAATGTAAAATAAAGAAATATTTTATAACCATTGATAAGTAGGTATCCTTAATTGAATAGAATTTCCTACCTTTTCAATGATATACCTTTTCAATGATATAAACAAAAAAGAAGTAGGTACCCTAAACTGAATAGAATAATAATGCAAAATTCGTTTTTTTTTTTCAAATTCCGGATAATTTTTTTTGGAGAAATTTTTTAAAACTTCACTAAATTAAATATTTATTCGTGAACTTCGCGTGGGCTTAAAAATCGTCAAAATCTGATTTGTAAAATCCGTGCATCGAATGGGTTCTAAGCTAGTATTATATAATATCTAGAACGAGATCTTATTCAAACTTTTGATAGTTATGGTCCATGTACTACCTATTTACCGTAAACCGTTATATTTTTTTACAAGTATGTGTATATACGTATAATTATTATCAAATCATATAAATAATTTTGAATAAAAAAAATTTGCATCTTAAAAGTTGCAATTCAATTTTTATTTTAAAAATCATATAATATTAAAAATGCACGGGTTCTAAACTAGCAGGACATAATACAATTAGGCCGATGCCCAAATATGACTGCATGACTCAAAAAATCCAATAACACAGAAAGTCCAACTCCATCAAGGAGCACATGTCTCCTGATGATAGTGAACCCCAGGACATCACGAGTCCAGATGGTGTTAGACTCAGGACCACATGACTCCTGAAAATTAGCGGACCCAAAGATTCGTATATATTCCCTCCAATCATTCTTCTATGAGTACAAGTAATATTCGCTAATCATGGTTCACCAACAATATCCCTAGGTCCCCACACACCATACGGCTCTAGGCACACATCAACCTCCTCGCGGAAGAAAGTTTCAATGAGCTAAGATCCAAGATACACACCATTGAACCTGAATTATAAATTATAAAGACTCCCAAAAAGTTATTTTAGAGGTTACATTATTTACACAACTATACTATATATAGGAGTGAGCATTTCCCGGTTCAGAACCGAGAACCGAACCGATTAAAAATTCCAGTTCCGGTTCGGTTCTTCACTAATTCGGGTCCGGTTCCGTTCTTGTTTTTCTAGAAATTTCGGTTCTCGGTTCGGTTCTTAAAATACTAGAACCGTAAGAACCGAACCGAACCTTATATAAATGAATAAATACAAAAAAATATATAAATATATGTATATATATTACGTATTATATTTTCTTATTTATAATATTTTGATAAATTTTAAGAAAAATATGATTCTTATTGTATTACTCGTTTCTTTAAATATATATGGAGTTTCGAATATTTTTATAAATATTTTTCTTCTTATATATTAGAAAGTAATCGAATTTAAAATGATCCGCCACTAATAAAATTCTTTTTTTACTAAGTTACCCTTATTAAATAATCAAAACCAGTCAAAATTTAAAAAGTTAGAATATAAAATAATATGAAAAATAAATAAATATAAAATAAAATATAACTTCGGTTCTTTTGGTTCGGAACCGAAATTTATGGTTCGGTTCTTACATATAAATGGGTCCGGTTCGGTTCTTGAAATATTGCTATTTCGGTTCTCGGTTCTTTCGGTTCCAGTTCGGTTCGGTCCGGTTCTGACCCGTTGCTCACCCCTAACTATATACACACACACACACCACATATTTAAGTAAATCACATTCTACCCTTCTTCTCCAAAAGCCATTCTCATTTTCACACCCGAGTTGTCGCGAGACCCGGAGCCCGCCTCCAGCTCTATTTTGCAGGAGCCCAATCGCAGCTACACCACATTCCTGCAGTCCAGAGTCCAAGTTTGAACCGGCAAAGGAGAGGATTCCGACAAAAGAAACGAAGTTATTATTGACGCTAGAAGGAGAGGCTCGAACCTCCGATCCGTGGTTGTGTCAATATTATTCATTCTACCACGTCTAGGAGCCCAAAATCTCGTTATTAAGTAAGATTGTCCCCAATCTCTTGGAATGTACGTTTGTTTCTTTAAATTTTTTTGGTTAATAACGTAGTAGATCTACTCCTTAACTTTAGTTGGTTGTTTACAATATCGTTGAGGTTTATTTTTGTTGAGAATTTGATTGATCGTGATAAAAAGTATGACGTCAAGAACCAACAAAAAGCAGGATGCTTTAGCATTAGTCGGTTGTTTACAATATATGTTATTTCCAATATTAGTATCTTTGAGGTTGATTTTTGATGAGAATTTGATTGATCGTGATTAAAAGTATGGCATTAAGAACCAGCAAAAAGCATGACGTGCCTAGCATCTCAGCTCTATCTGTTTTTCCCTTCAGAACCCATGGTTTTTCCCTTCATAACCTAACTAGGAGACCAAATTATTGTTATTCAGAAGAATGCTCTCAAACAAACAGGCACATTGGAGAATTGATAAGTGTCATTTATATCCACGTAGAACACTTCGTAAAGGCTCGAATTGGTGTTTTGTACTCAAGTTGTTTGTGTATTTGATGTGTTTTTGTAGTGTTTTGCATTTCAGGGCATAATCGGAAGCAGGAATGGGTTTACATTATTTTTATGCTTGAAGAGTGTTAGGATGGAGCCTCGGTCGAGTTGCAAAAGAAACCAGCAAGAGAAGCCAAGAAACAGAAAAAATCAGTCTTTTCCAGAAGGCCAGGGCGGCCGCGCTACACTTGGGAGCGGCCGCGCTGGTTTGGCAGAAGTACAGGGCAGCCGCGCAGGATCACAGAGCGGCTGCGCTAGGTCGAAATTTTAGAATCCTGATTTGAATAGAAGACTTATCGGTTAGACTCCTGATTGGATGGGCTGGTATTTAAAGACTCCAAAAAGACGTTTTTGATATATGAGAGCAAGGAGATAACGACGAGAAGGCCTAGGAGCACAATACAATGAAGGAGAAGAAGATCTGGTTTTTACTTGTAATTCTTTGCTTAAGTTGTAATCTTGGATGCTCGTTTTCTTTGTTGTTTGAACCTATTATTCTTGTTAACGTACTTTGATTATTTATTCAGTTATAAAGACTTAGTTTATTTACCAAGCTTTTATCGGAACCCACGGTGATGATGAGTTCAGTGAACTAATCATTATCATGGGGCAGATTTACTTATGAATTTCAATAGTTAATTTGTTTCGATACCTAAGTGTGTTGTGATTGTATGATATCCTAGTATTGGTTGTGCTTTTTCGTCTTATGAGCGTCACGAACTTATAACATAGCCCGTTAATCTCTATTGAAGCGACAGTGAATATAATGGTTTAGAACTTGTCATGCTAGCATAGGTTCATGTATTTATTATGCATGATTTATAGGTAATTTTAACCATCTTAGTTGCCCTATGTAATTATGATAGATAACTTGCGCATTAAACCTTTATATTGTCAAAATCTATAGACGTATAGGGTCTCAACATAATTGGTGTCTATTCAGCTTCTATCTCTTTTGTGGATGTCTGGTAGTAGGGTATTCGTGCAACGAAAGTTGGCGTTTACTAGTTTCATGTTATCTGATTAGTTGTCATCACCATTGCATGCCAAGGTTAAGAACAATGACTTTGAATGAAGTATTTAATGAAGTTAGAATCCCATGTTTGTTTCAAATAGTTAATTCAATCGCTTTAATCTCTTAGTTAATTGCATGTTAGTTTAATCATAGTTATAAAACATCTCAAATTGTCACTTATCTTAGCATTGAACGATAACCATACATTGATGCATAGGTGCACATTCTGAATTTAACCTAAACCAGTCTCTGTGGGAACAAACTAGAAAATATTCTATATTACTTGGTAACGCGTATACTTGCGTGAAATTTAACGCGTATTTTCATTCTAACAAGTTTTTGGCGCCGCTGCCGGGGACTCGGTGTTAATTTTTAGTTTATGTGCTTGTCATCAGTGGTCGTTAAAGTTTACTGGCTCGGATATTTTACTTATTTTGCTTGTTTGTGTTTTAGGTACTCTAGAGAGCGTTTATGCTAACGCGTTCTCGATCTCACAAGAGAACACTGGATAAAGCGGAGGAAAAAGTCGTATTAGAAAAAGAAGTCTTTATTGAGGAGAAAGTTGAAGAAGAAGCGATCGTTACAATGGGAGAACCAGTAGCAAATCCGAAAGCTTTGATGGATTTTTCTGAACCGAAGAATAATGACATTCAGTCTAGTATTGTCAGACCAACCATCGCGGCTAATACTTTTGAAATCAAATCTAGCACGATTCAGATGGTGCAGAATTCAGTCCAGTTTGGGGGTTCTTTAACTGGAGATCCCAATACTCTCATTAGGGATTTCATCGAGATCTGCGACACCTTCCGGTTCAATGGAGTTTCTGAAGATGCTATTAAGCTGAGGCTGCTCCCATTCTCTCTGAGGGACAAGGCTAAGAGTTGGTTACACCCTCTACCAGCTGGTTCTATCTCTATGTGGGAAAATCTTGCTTAAAAGTTTTTACTAAATTCTTTCCTATGGAAAAGACAGCTGCAATCAGAAACGCTCTTACTCAATTTGCGCATCAATCGGGAGAGTGTTTATGTGAAGATTGGGAGCGCTATAAGGAGATGCTTAAGAAGTGTCCTCATCATGGAATGCCTGACTGGATGATTATCAATTGCTTTCATAATGGCTTGGGTGTACAGTCTAGACCCATGCTCGTTGCAGTATCAGGTGGAGCCTTATGGGATAAGAGCTATGATGAAGTTTATGAGTTGATTGAACTAATGGCTTCTAATGAATACCAGAATCCAACTCAAAGGTTATCTCAAGGCAAGGTAGCAAGAATTTTGGAGGTGGAAACAACTACTGCTATAGTTGCTTAGCTTAAAGCTTTGACGATGAAGGTGGATTCTTTGGCTAATTATGGAGTTAATCAGATCACTAGTGTTTGTGAGCTTTGTGCAGATGTGCATGAGACGGAGCAGTGTGCTATTTCTAGTGAATCAGCTCAGTTCGTGAGCAACTTTCAGAGATCGCAGCAAACAGTTCCAGCCACCTATCATCCCAACAACCGAAATCATCCTAACTTCAGCTGGAGCAATAATCAGAATGTGGCGCAACAACCTTATCAGCAGTATGCATCAAAGCAATTTAACCCTCCTGGTTTTCAACAACCACAATATGCACCAAGATAACAACTCCAACTTCAATAGCTACCACATGGAGGTACAAGTCAATCTAATAAAAAATCTGAGTTGGAGGAGTTGAGGCTCATGTGCAAGAGCCAAGCGGTTTCTATTAAGACCTCGGAGAATCAAATTGGGCATATTGCCAATGCCTTGCTGAATCGACAACCTGCTACACTCCCTAGTGACACCGAAGTTCCAGGAAAGAAGGAAGCAAAAGAGCAGGTTAAGGCAATTATATTGAGGTCTGGGAAGGTTGCAAACCCTGAAAAATCTCAAGTTTCGGAATCTGAAGTTGTGGCTGAAGAAGATGTGCAAAAGGAAGCAGAAGTGGAATTAAAGAAGAAAACTATGGAACACACTCCTCCTGAGGGTAATATATGGGAGAAACAGATCTATCCTCCACCTCCTTTTCCTAAGAGGTTGCAGAAGCAAAAGTTGGATAAACAATTTGCTAAGTTTCTGGAGGTGTTCAAGAAACTTCACATCAACATACTTTTCGCTGAAGCTCTTCAACAGATGCCTAGCTATGCGGAGTTTATGAAAGGTATTCTCTCTAGGAAAGTGAAGCTCGATGACTTAGAGACCGTTTCTCTCACGGAGAAATGCAGTACTCTTCTGCAACAAAAGTTGCCTCCAAAGCTTAAAGATCCTGGAAGCTTCACTATTCCTTGTACCATCGGAAACTTGTCGTTCGATAAGTGTTTATGTGATTTGGGAGCTAGCATCGATCTGATGCCTTTGTCTATCTTCAAGATGTTGGATTTACCTGATCCAAAGCCTACATATATGTCCTTGCAGTTGACCGATCGTTTTATTACATATCCACGAGGCATTATGGAGGTCTTGGTCAAGGTGGACAAACTCATCTTTCCTGTTGACTTTATAATTCTTGATTTCGAGGAGGATAAAAAGATTCCCATAATCTTGGGAAGACCATTCTTGGCTACTGGACGAACCTTGATTGATGTGCAGATGGGTGAGCTCACTATGCGATTACTGGATCATGATGTGACCTTTAATGTTTTCAATGCCATGAAATTACCTACTGGATATGAAGAGTGCTTAAAAGTGGAATTTGGCAATTCTGTGGTTACTTCAGAGCTTGATCAAATGCTAAGGACTGATTCCTTAGAGAAAGCCTTGATGGGAAATTCAGATAGTGAAAATGATGAAGGTGATGAGCAGTTGCAATATTT
This sequence comes from Apium graveolens, assembly GCF_009905375.1. Classification (NCBI taxonomy): domain Eukaryota; kingdom Viridiplantae; phylum Streptophyta; class Magnoliopsida; order Apiales; family Apiaceae; genus Apium; species Apium graveolens. Next base: position 28,502,617 of record NC_133653.1, read on the forward strand.
GAATGCTTCTTCTTGGAAGAGAAGGCTGGATATGCCTTTTGAATCTCTTGGAATGTCAGAACTCAAAAATGCTGAGGGGCGTCTCAAGCCATCTATTGAGGAAGCTCCTACACTCGAGTTTAAACCTTTTCCTGAACACTTGAGGTATGCTTTTTTAGGTGATGCATCTACTTTGCCTGTTATTATTGCATCTGACCTTTCAGGTAGTGATGATGAAAAGCTCTTGATAATTCTGGGAGAGTTCAAGTCGGCAATTGGATAGACTATAACAGATATCAAGGGAATCAGCCCTTCTTATTGCATGCATAAAATTCTGCTTGAGGAAGAAAGTAAGCCGACTGGTGAGCAACATAGAAGGCTAAATCCGATCATGAATGAGGTCGTGAAGAAGGAAATTCTTAAATGGCTAGATGCATGGATCATTTATCCTAAATCTGACAGTTCTTAAATGAGCCCAGTTCAGTGTGTGCCGAAGAAAAGAGGCATCACCGTGGTTTCTAATGAGAAGAATGAGCTCATTCCTACTCGAACAGTCACATGATGGAGAGTTTGCAAGGATTACAGGAAGCTGAACAAAGTCACAAGGAAGGATCAATTCCCTCTTTCTTTTATTGATCAGATGCTTAACAGGTTGGCTGGGCATGAATACTACTATCTTCTGGATGGCTATTCAGCCTACAATCAGATTTGCATTGCTCCAGAAGATCAAAAAAAGACTACCTTCACTTGACCGTTTAGTACTTTTGCCTTCAGAAGAGTTTCTTTTGGGTTATGTGGTGCACCTGCCATATTTCAGAGATGCATGATGGCTATTTTCTCTAACATGATTGGTCAGAATGTGGAGGTGTTCATGGATGATTTTTCTGTGTTCTGGGATTCTTTCGACGAGTGCTTGAAAAATATTGGCACAGTTCTTAAAAGGTGTGTTGAGACCAATCTGGTTCTCAACTAGGAGAAATATCACTTTATGGTGGAACATGGCATCATTCTTGGGCACAAGGTCTCAAGTAAAGGTCTTGAGGTGGACAAAGCCAAGGTGGGGTCATTGAAAACCTTCCTCCACCAATTTCTATTAAGGGAATCAATAGCTTTCTTGGTCATGCGAGTTTTTATAGGGGTTTCATCAAGTTTGATGACGAGTGCGAGCTTCTTTTGAGAGCTTAAAGAAGAGCTTGATCACATCACCTGTCATAATGACACCTGATTGGAATGAGCCTTTTGAAATAATGTGCGATGCGAGTGACTATACAGTTGGAGCAGTTCTTGGGAAAAGGAAGAACAATATATTTCATGTGGTCTACTATGCCAGTAAGATCCTCAGTGGTGCTCAACTGAACTATACTACTACTGAGAAAAAGCTATTGGCCATTGTCTATGGTTTTGAGAAGTTTCGATCTTATTTGCTTGGGACGAAGGTGACAGTTTTCACTGATCACGCGGCTATTTGCTATCTCGTCTCGAAGAAGGAATCGAAACCTAGATTGATTCGATGGGTTCTTTTACTTCAGAAGTTTGAGTTGGAGATCAGGGATATAAAAGGTAGTGAAAATCAAGTTGCTGATCATCTCTCTCGTTTAGAAGATCCAAGTATAACTTCGCATGACAAGACTTTGATAAATGAGTCTTTTCCCGATGAACAGTTGTTTGTGGTGCAAGAAGAAGAACTGTGGTTCGCAGACATTGTGAACTATCTTGTGAGCAACATTATGCCTCCAGACTTGACTTCTGATCAAAGGAAGAAGTTTCTTTACGAGATGAAGTGGTACATGTGGGATGAGCCGTTTTTGTTTCATCAAGGAGCTGACCAAATCATCAGGAGATGTATTCTGTATAGCGAGACAGACGGTATCTTGCGAGACTGTCATTCAACTGTTTATGGAGGCCACTATGGTGGAGAAAAGACAGCAGCTCGTATTCTTCAAGCAGGATTTTTCTGGCCTATATTGTTTAAGGATGCGCACCAAATCATTTTGAAGTGTGATCGCTGCCAGCGTGTCGGTAATATGTCAAAGAAGGATGAAATGCCTCTTAATGTGCTTCTCGAGGTTGAGGACTTCGATGTTTGGGGAATTGACTTCATGAGGCCATTTGTCTCATCTTGCTATAATCAGTATATCTTGTTGGCGGTCAATTATGTGTCAAAATGGGTAGAAGTTAAGGCTTTTCCAATGAATGATGCGAAGGTAGTGCTCAATTTTCTTCACAAGTAGATATTCACAAGATTTGAGACTCCAAGAGTCATAATCAGTGACGAGGGATCGCACTTCTGCAATCGCAAGTTCACTGCTATGATGCAGAGATATAATGTGAATCATCGCATTGCTACAGCCTACCATCCCCAGATTAATGGTCAAGCTGAGGTATCTAAAGAGAGATCAAGCGTATTCTAGAGAAAGTTGCATGTCCATTATGAAAGGATTGGTCTTTAAAGCTGGATGAAGCTGTTTGGGCATATCATACAGCATTCAAGACTCCGATAGGCATGTCACTGTTTCAATTGGTTTATGGTAAGGGATGTCATCTTTCTGTGGAGCTAAAGCACAAGGTATATTGGGCTTTGAAGATATTGAACCTTGATATGGATGCAGCTGGTAAGAAAAGGATGGTTCAATTGAATGAACTCGACGAGTTTCGACTTCAAGCGTATGAGAACAACAAAATATATAAGGAGAAAGTCAAGAGGTGGCATGATAGGGGTCTAGTGCTCAAATCATTTGTGCCGGGGCAACAAGTTCTTTTGTTTAACTCTCGGCTCCGTCTTTTTCTTGGAAAATTGAAGTTGAGATGGTCAGGGCCGTTTGTTATCAAAACTATGTTTGCACATGGAGCGGTGGAAATTTTTGAGAATGATCCAAGCCAAGCATTCAAGGTGAATGAACAGTGTTTGAAGGATTACTATGGAAATACGACAAACCGTGAGGTGGTTAGTGCCGTTTTATTGTCAACTTGATCTTGGAGTTTTATGTCAAGCTAGCGATGTAAAATAAATAGAAGGAAGAAAAATCAGAAGAAAACACAAAAAAAATCAGAAAAAGAGAAAAAAATAGAAAACATGGTATTTTCTATAGAAGCACGGCGCGCCCGTGCTGCCTGGCGGGGCGGCCTCGCTGAGATTATAGAAGTTGCGCGAGCCCGCGCTGGGAAGCGGGACGGCCGCGCTGAGTCCCTCGAGAAGAAAAAAAACAGAAAAAAATCCAAAATTTCAAAACAAAAACAACACTCCAGCTGATTTTAACTCCTTCCACTACCCTAATTCCTTCTCATAATCAATTCTAAACATCACATTATCCCCACTAACCCCACATTTATATCCCACTTCTATTTCTTATTCTCTATATATACATACACTTACATACATCCATCTTCATCACTTTTATTCTCTCAAACCCTAATTTTTGCTACACATCTCTTTTTTCTCAATTTATCAATTTCAATGGCACCCAAGAGATCCCGCACTCAAGTTAGCAGCATCACTAAACCCGCCACTACTGATTCTTCGAGTGTTGGGGGAACGAGGCCTATGTTTGTTACTCCGGAGGCTGAAGCGGAGTACACGAGGCTGTTAACTAAGTAGATAGTGAAGGAGGGGGGTTTTCTGCCTTCGAGAAAGGATGGTAAACTTCTTGAGATGATTTTAAGATGGGTTGAGTGTCGTTTTATGAGGCACCCGTTGCCAACTCAGGGTTATTAACCAAACCGAGCGATAGCCAACTCAGGGGGAGTGGGTTAACAAGACAGGGGATGATTTTGACTTGTATTTGATTGTGGTTACGCTGTGTATCCCGAACACTCACTGGAAGTTCAAGAGGGGATCGAATGATTATCTCATTTTCCCTGCCTCATGCATGAACAGGTTCGCTCGTGCTTGGAATACTTTTATTTGTGCGAATATCATGCCGTCTTCTTATGTGCATGATGTGACTGTGGATCGTGCAAAGTTGTTATGGGGGATTTTGCAGGGGGATTATGTGGAACTTGGTTCCATTATTTACCAGGGAAATCTGCGGTTTTACGTGGGAGCACTATGGGGTCTATTCCTTATGCCTCGATTGTGACTAAGCTTTGTATGGTGGTGGGTGTTTGTAATATCCGGGATATATCGTGTAATTATTTTGCTAATAAATAATTATTATATGTGTTCAGTATCTATTCTGTGAATTATTTGTCAAGTGTTAAATGTGTTTGGATGTTTAAAAATAATATTAACTGAGTATTTTAATTTTTATATGTCCAAAATAAAATATAGATAATTGTAATATCTTCCTATTTATTTTTATGATGATTTATGATTTTATAGGAAATATATGGATTTTATAAAATCTATTTCCGAGTATTTAAAAACTATTTTATTCAATCGGGAACCAACCGACGTCATCCGTTGTTACATTTTTATAACCCGAAACTCTTCTGAGAACTCCTTCCTAACCTAACTGCAATATTCCGAGCATTTTCCATGTTTCGACTTTTTCGATCCGGCGTACGGTTTGTCCTGTGCAGGTCCCGGCGCAACATTTTCGATACATTATTCGTTTCGGTAAATCAATAAAACTCGTATTTTCGATAAACAGGATCTTTTTATTAAACTATCACAATTATCACCTCGGCATACGTGTAACCAGGCGCTGAGACCAAGACTGCAGTACAAATTGTACTGGTTTGGATAATTATCCCGAAAACCGATAATGTTTGGATTAGTTTTTATAAATAAACGTACCATTTTGTATCTGGAATGATCCAACGGGATACTAATTTTCCGTAAATATAAATAGCCTTTACCGTATTTTATTCCGTATCAAAAATCATTTGCAGTCAGTAATTATATAATTTTCCAGAGAAAATACTTATATTCATATAATCTTCTGAAAATCAAACCAACTTTTGAAGGTGTTATTGATCTTTGTTTGGAAAGCTCGAGTAACCAAATTGAAGGTCTTGAAGAGCTCTACCAGAATCTGTGATCCATACACCTGCAGAATCAAAGGTTTATTTTCTGGAAATTTATTTATTTTCGAATTATTTTTATTAAAAATATGAATTTTTGTTCGGATGATTGTTTGAATGATTTGATGATTGCATGTTGTAGAGCTTGTTTTCCTGATGATTTTCATATGTCATATGACTGATTTGGAGTTCAATAAAATGTTCAAAATTGAGTTTAATATTCGAATTTTAAAATTAGGGTTTATAACCCGTATGAATGTTTTTAATTGAAATTTGGGCCTTTTTGATTTAGGGGTTATTAGCTGTTGTGTTATAGTGGGATGTGTTCCTTATGAAATTTGCAATCGATTGGTATATAGCTCGTTAACAGAGGATGTCTAAATCGAAGGGAGTTGTGTTTTGAAGTTTTCGTCGATTCGCCGGAAACCGACGATGTTCTTGGCCATTTTTCGGCCAGGACAGGGATTATCGATGTGATTTGATTGCATGGTTGTGTTCCTTGTTATCTGTAGATTATATCTGGAGCCGATGGTGGGGTGAGGGTGCCGGAATCGTGTTATCCGGCCACCCCTGTATTTTCCGGCGACTAGACTGCAAAATTGCAGTTTAGTCCCTGTACTTTTGAAGATGGTGAAGTTCAGTCCCTGAACTTTCCAGAATTTGCATATTTTGGATTCCTGTTTTAAAATTATTTAAAAATCATATTTTCTATTTATTTTAATTATAAAAATCCGTTTTTAATTTCTAAAAATTCCAAAAATTATTATTTTAATTCCAAAAATTATTTTTAATTCAAAAATAAATCTGAATTAATTAGTTAATTAATTTCAGTTAGTGTTTAATTGATTAATTGGTCAATTAATTCGAAAATTAATTGATTAATTGATTTAATTAATTATTAATTGATTTTAATTAATTATTTAATTAGATTTAATTATTTAAAAATGATTTAAAAATTCCGAAAAATAATTTCGAGCTTTAAAATATTATTTTAAATTATTTTCAAGGCTGGATAATTATTATAAAATTATTTTGAAGCCAGATTTGGCCAGCCGAACCCTGTTTATTACTCCGAAATTGATCCAACGACCCGTTTTAATTCTGAAAAATATTTTAAAAATCATTTTAAATACCCGAAAGCCTGTTTATGACCCGAGACTCCATTATAAATGATATATCATTGATTGTTTAAGGTTTTATATGTTATATGTGACTTGTTGGTTGACTGTCGGTATATACATTCGATGTTTACTTGTTTATAGTATAACTTTCAATCCGTTAATAGAAGTATATGTCGAATAGAATAGTATGAGTTGAATATTGATAGATGCTTATAATATGTGAGCAGAAGAGGCAAGGCGTATGAAAGGGAAACAGATAGTCGAGGAGTAGACGGTTGTGATTGAAAGTTAGAAGTATAGCAAGCTAATACCAGGCAAGTGTTCTGAACTTTCTCGAGATATATTGTAGTGGATTGATAGTCCTGTTTTATGTTGCAAGTGCTTTGAAACACTGAACCCAAAACCCTGATTCCAGTTATTGATCTTGAGCCGTAAACCTTATTCTTTCTAAACCGTTGATTGTTGTACACCCAAATATGAACCACATATATACGATACTACTCCACAAATACATACAAACTAAATACCAAACACTGAATCAAATTACTTATATACTCAAACCATTGTGCCTTATGATTAGAAAGACCAATTCCTGGTAACCCTGAAACATTGATTCCTTTGTTATCCAATTCTTTCATTACCTAACATCCAAGCTTTGAAAATGCCATATTGATCCTTATGAAGATTGAAACCAATTCATTATTGAACGTCCAATGTTGTTAATGATTATGTTTATTATTTATTACTGTTTATTCTGTTATTATGTTAGAATTAGATTTATTTTTATAAAATTGTGGACCAGATTCGTGGTCAGACCATATAATGGTCAAGTTAGGCCAATGTGTGCCTTGGATCCAGTAGTTAGAGCAGTGCTGTGTGCTTTGCTCGGGGTTAGTGCATGACTGATCAGCAGCCTAACCTTGGTTTTTAAAATGAAAATATAATATCCAATTCTAAATTATAATTCATTATTTACTCGATATCATAACCCTTTCCATTTGATGATCATTATTCTCAGTTTTGTCATTGTGACTTGCTGAGCTAGTTAGCTCATTTGTGCGATATTGTTTATGTTCTTTTCCAGTTAAGAATGAACCAGTTGGTAACGAGGATCCCCAGTCCAGCACGAGAGCTAGGGGTTCAGGTTGATCAAGTTAAGCTAGTAGGCACCTTTTGGAGTAATTTAAGTTTGTAAAAGTTTGTAATAATGTTTAATACTCAGTTCTGAGTTTGGATAGTTGGGATTTGAACGTTTGTAATATAAGTAGGTGTCTTTGGCTTGTGTGCATACTTTAACCTGTTGCGGTCCGTGGTAGCTAGTAAGTAGGGTCACTGCATATTATTATTATTATCTTTATTATTATTTTAAGCAGGTTATAGATAAGGTATGTGTGTGTGGACCCCAAACTTCTGACCCGGGTTTGGAGGGCTCCACAATGTTCATTGGCCCGCTCACGAGAAACTTCAGTTACCTAGTGCCCCCATTGACAACTTGACGATCTTGAGCATGCAGGAGTGGTTTGGTGGTAAGGCTGACGAGAAAAGGCTTGGCTACACCTATGATCATTTTCCGGGTGGCCAACCACCTGATCAGATATATGCTGGTGGTTCGACACAGGAACGCAGAGCAGTGTGGATACATCAGATGAGTGAGGCCGATTCTTCGCAGCAGCAGCAACAACAGCAGGAGGGAGAGGATAGTTTTGGTTTGCGCTCGGTGTAGTATAGGCGCTTGACGAGGCGGATGGATACAATGTATGACATCCATAGCAGGTTTGCACATGATCTTACCCAGGCGTTGAGTACCGCTTTTAGAGCCACGGGGGTAGACATTCAGTGGCCAGTTTTTGGAGATGATTCTGTGTACCTGCCTCCTGATACTCCATCCACGGAGTGTGATGATCATTCTGATTCCGAATAGGTATGCCTTGATTCCTTGCTATTACCTTCATTGAGGACAGTGAAAATTTTAAGTTTGAGGGTGGCAGTTAAGGAATATTTGTTTGTGAGTCCATATAGATGCATATTCATGCTAGTTTAGTTCATATAGTTTGCATATTTGTCATGTAGTTATTTGTTTTTATTTTTGTTTTGCGTATTTGTTATCATTTTAGTATATTGCATATAGTTGCATTTGCATTATATCATGATCCCTTAGGTTGCTTTTTCGATTAATTTTTCATGTTGATTTGAGTGTAGTGATGTCGTATAGAGGAATATTAAGTCCTAGCGAATTGATTTGCATGTTAGAAACCAAAAAATTTCACTAAATCTTATAGGTTGCTTGAGTGCTAGATCATGATCATGACTTGTTATTTATCGAGGTTTAATCACTGGTTTATGTCTAGAATTTATGATATTCTCTTAGTGACGAAGTGACATAGATTTTTAAAATTGGAGAAAAACATTGGATTTCATTGCTAGTTGTGGCTAGTGTTAGGACGAAAACATGCGCTAATATTCACGCAAGTATACGCGTTCGCAAGTAATATAGAATTATTTTAAGTTCGTTCCCACAGAGACTGGTTTAGGTTAATTTCAATCAATGTACTTATGCAACAATGGTATGGTTATTATTCAATGCTAAGATGATCAACAAATTGAGATTGTTTCTAACTAAGATTAACTAAGAGATTATACTAAAGAACATTAACTACAAGATTGAAAAGGATTGATTACTATATGACACAAACATGGGATTCTAACTTTATTACTACTTCATTCAATAAACTTTTTGCTCTCAACCTTAGCATGGAATGGTGGTGACACTAATCAGATAACATGAAACTAGTAAACGCCAACTTTCGTTGTACGAATACCCTACTACCAAAAATCCACAAAAGAGATAGAAGCTGAATAGACACCAATTATATCGATACCCTATATATCTATATAATTTGACAACATAACGGTTTAATGCACAAGTTATCTATCATGATTACATAGGGCAAGTAAAATGGTTAAAATTACCTACGAATCATGCATATCAAATACATGAACCTATGCTAGCATGGCAAGTTCTAAACCCCTAAATTCACTTTTACTTCACTAGAGATTAACACGTTATCTTATAAGTTCGCGACGCTCATAAGACGAATATGCACAACCAATACTAGGCTATCATATAATCACCACACACTAAGGCATCGAAACAATTTAACTAAAGAAATCCATAAGTAAATCCGCTAGAACCCCACGATAATGATTAGCCCATAATTGGGCTCATCATCAACGTGGGTTCCGATGAAAGCATGGTATAACAAATGTAGTCTTTATACTGAATAAATAATATATCCAAGTACATTAAACAAGAGTATAGGTTCAACAACTAAGAAAACTAGCATCCAAGATAACAACTTAAAATAAAGAATCACAAGAATAAACTAGGGTTTCTTCGCCTTGGCTGAATTATCCTATACGGTCTTCTTACGCCTTCTTCTTAAGCTCTGGTACGTCTTTTTATGAAAAACGATCATAAGTTATTAATATATATGCTGTAGAATCAACCATGGCTTCAAACTCTCAGAATCAGAGTAGAAACAGAATTCTGCCATCCCGACCTGGCGCGGCTGCGCGCTTCACCAGCGCGGGCGCACTACAATTCTGCATCTCGGAGCGGCCGTGTGCTACTACAGCGCGGGAGCGCCGACTCTCTGGAAAAAAAATCCTAAATTCTGCTTTTCTTGTTGGTTTAAGTTGGCCTTTTCACGAGCAATCTTATTGACACACTCCTAACACCATTTTAGCATCAAAACAATGTTAAATCTCCTGATTCTCTATTATATGCCTGAAATGCAAAAATACTACAAAAACACATCAAATACACAAATAACTTGAGTATAAAACACCAATTCAAGCCTTTATAGAGCATTCTAAGTGGACATAAATGCCACTTAACACACCCCCAAACTTGAACCAATGCTTGTCCTCAAGCATAAAAGACTCAAAGAACAAGAAATAAAAATGCATGAATGCAACTAATATGAATGCAATGATCCCCTCAGATTAACTAAACCAACCAACAAGCAACATCTCAACAAATGCCGTTATTCGCACATAGATCAATCAAATCCCATAAATCAATTTACAAGCCAGAAACGTGCGTATGTGCAAATGCTTACAGATATACTATCACAACTAGATCAATAATCATGACTCACTACTCATCAAGGCAATCACAAGGTTATAAATAGAATAAAAGCTAAACTCAAAATGACTTATAACACTTCAATTCTTATATCGGAGTTATACATGGATTCATGCCTTTATTGCTAACACATAAACAACACAAATATGCTTATTTGACCTTACAATGAGTGAGGTCCACAAAAGACTTATACAATAATACCCATGTAGCGAGCGTTAGGTTAGTGGATCCCAGACTATAAAAGCCTTAGGTTGCTAGGCACAAAATCCCCTAAGAACTTAATAACTCGAGTATTAAAGAGCCCACTCATGATCAATTATGCATAACACATATTTTGTTTCTCTTTTTTTCTATGTTTTTTCAAATGATTTCTGAACGAGTGCATTTCACTCCATCTCGTTCAACCCTAGACTACTCATATAAAATGAGCCGGCTACTAGCCATTTGACACCTACCCATAACAACTAGCAATGAAATCCATAATTTTTACTCCAATTTTTAAATATCCATGTTATTTTATCATTAAGAGAATATCTCAAATTCTAAATATAAACATATGATTAAACCTCGACAACAAACAAACCATGTCCGTGATCTAGCCCTCAAAAAACATATAAGACTTAGTGAAATTACAATTATCTCTAGTATGCTTATCAAATCGATAAGACTTAACATCACTCTATACATGACATCACTACACTGGCATCAATATCACAAATCAATCGGGAAAATCATCTAAGGGATCATGTTAAAAAAAACTACTACATGGAAAATATGCAACTATATGAACTAAACTATCATGAACATGTAAACTATATGTGGCTCACATATAACATATAATCCTTAACTACTACCCCCAAACTTAAAATATTCACTGTCCTCAGTGAAGGTAATAGTAAGAAATTATGCATACCTACTCAGAATCAGGGTCATCACCCTCAACGGGTGGAGTGTCAGGAGTGTCTGGAGGTGGATACACAGAGTCCTCACCGACTATTGGCCACTGGATGTCAACTCCCGTGGCTCTGAATGCAGTCCCCAATGCCTGGGTAAGGTCCTGTGTAAAGTGACTATGAATGTCATGCATCACATCCATCCTCCTCATCAAGCGCCTATACTGCGCTGAACTCATACCAGCACTGCCCTGTGCTTCCTCCTATTGCTGCTACGATGGACCGGCCTCCTCACCCCACTCAGCTCTCCAAGCTGCTCTACTTGCCTGAGTCGTGCCACCAATATATGCCTGAGGAGCTGGCCTTCCACCTGGAAGATGGTCATAAGAATAACCAAGCCCTTAGGATTGGGCTTACCACCGTACCATTCCTGCATACTCAAAAACATCGAACTATCAATTGGGGCACTCGGAAGCTGCAGCTGCTCATGTACGGGCTAATGAACTCCAACCGCCACACACAACGTCGTCACAATGGACGCATAGGGTATAGGACCCGTAGTACTGTCTCGCAGAAACCTCAATATGCCCTAATAAATCACCATCCTAATATGTCCTGATAAATCACCATCCCAAGATCCACATAATCTCCCTGAAGAATCCCCCACAACAACCGTGCACGCTCCACAGTAACATCATGCACGTGAGAAGATGGCATGATGTTGGCACAAATAAAGGAATTCCATGCACGTGCAAACCTATTCATGCACGAGGCAGGGAAAGTGACATACTCGTTCGTGCCCTTATTGAACTTTCAGTGAGTTTCAAGCACACACAAGGTAGCAATGATCAAATCCAAGTTAAAATCATCCTCGTCTTCTCATTCCAGTTTTTCTGTTCTGTCCTCCTCTCGGGCTGCTCAATCACCCTCCGAATCACCTCAGCATTATAGTTTACAGTCATTCCCTTCACCACAGTGAACCCGTTCTTCTCAGCCTTTGCATTCGCGTAGAACTCACGAACCACACTCATAGGCACCGCAGCTGGCGCCTCACAAAAAGCTATCCACCCCATCTCCACAATCATCTCCAACAACTTACCATCCCTTCCCGATGGCAGAAAACCTCGCTCCTTGGCTATAGGCTTCAAAAGCAGCTTCGTATACTCCGCCTCAGCCTCCGTAGTTGAAAACCTGGGCCTCACACCACCCATACTCGAAGAATCAGTGGTGCTGCTGCTAACTTGGGTTCATTGTCTTTTGGGTGCCATTGAGATTGAATAAGAGAGAATAAGAGATGTGTGTATAAGAAATATTTGTGTTTGAGAATTTGAGAAGTGATGGAGAAGTTTGTGTATAAGTGTATGTATATATAGGAAATTAGGAATATAATTAGTTATGGAAAAGAAGTGTGATTAATGGGAGTAATGGGGGTAATGGAATTGATTTGGAATAGAAATTATGGGAAGTGGAGGAGGGAAATTTAGGTAGAAATTGATTTTATATTGAAGTCACCAAAATTTTATTTATTTCCTTCTTTTTTTCACGATTACAGGGACTCAGCGCGACCGCCCCGCCTGGCAGCGCGGGCGCGCCGTGCTTCTGGAAAATCAGCGCGGCCGCCCCGCATGCTAGCGCGGGCATACGCAGTTACCGACTTTTTAGCGCGGCCACCCCGCTTCACAGCGCGCGCACGCCATGCTTCTATAGTTGAACTTGAATTTTTTTTCCTGATTTTTTTGTGTTTTTCTCCTTATTTTTTTCTTCCTCTATCTACTGATGTACAACAAACTTGGGTTGCCTCCCCAGAAGCGCTTGGTTTACGTCATTAGCTTGACGTAGAAACTCGAGATCAAGTAGGCAATAAAACGACACTAACCACCTTACGGTTTGCCGTATCCCCATAATAATGCTTCAACATCTGTTCATTCACCTTGAATGCTTGGCTTGGATCATTCTCAAAAATCTCCACCGCTCTATGTGGAAACACAGTTTTGATAATAAAGGCCCTGACCACCTCGACTTTAACTTTTCATGAAAAAGACGGAGACGAGAGTTGAAAAACAGAACTTGTTGCCCTGACACAAATGATTTGAGCACTAGACCCTTATCGTGCCACCTCTTAATTTCTCCTTATACATTTTGTTGTTCTCATATGCTTGAAATCGAAACTCGTCGAGTTCATTCAATTGAAGCATTCTTTTCTTACCAGCAGCATCCAAATCAAGGTTCAACTTTTTCAAAGCCCAATACGCTTTGTGTCGAGCTCCACAGGCAAATGATATCCCTTACCATAAACCAACTGAAACGGTGACATGCCAAGTGGAGTCTTGTATGCTATTCGATACGCCCAAACAGCTTCATCAAGCTTCAAAGACCATTCCTTCCTTGATGGAAATACAACTTTCTCTAGAATACGCTTCATCTCTTTGTTGGATATCTCAGCTTGACCATTAGTTTAAGGATGGTAGGCTGTAGTAATGTGATGATTCACATTATACCGTTGCATCATAGCAGTGAACTTGCGATTGCAGAAATGCGATACCTCATCACTGATTATGACTCTTGGAGTCCCAAATCGTGTGAATATCTGCTTATGAAGAAAATTCAGCACTACCTTCACATCATTTATCAGCAAAGCCTTGACTTTAACCCATTTCGAGACATAATCAGCTGCCAACAAGATATACTGATTATTACAGGATGAGACAAACGGCCCCATGAAGTCAATTCCCCAAACATCGAAGACCTCAACCTTGAGAATATGTCGTTGTAATACAGTGGTAAGTATTCCCACCTGTCATGCGGGTGACCCGGGTTCGATCCCCGACAGCGGCGCCAAAAACTTGTTAGGACAAAAACACGCACTAATATTCACGCAAGTATACGCGTTCGCAAGTAATATAGAATTATTTCTAGTTCGTTCCCACATAGACTAGTTTAGGTTAATTTAAATCAATGTACTTATGCAAAAATGGTATGGTTATTATTCAATGCTAAGACAATCAACAAATTGAGATTATTTATAACTAAAATTAACTAAGAGATTATACTAAAGGACATTAACTAAGAGATTGAAAAGGATTGATTACTATAGGACACAAACATGAGATTCTAACTTCATTACTACTTCATTCAATAGCATTTTTGCTCTCAACCTTAACATGCAATGGTGATGACACTAATCAGATAACACGAAACTAGTAAACGCCAACTTTCATTGTTCGAATACCCTACTACTAGACATCCATAAAAAAGATAGAAGCTGAATAGATACCAATTATATCGAGACCCTATATGTCTATATAATTTTATAACATAACGGTTTAATACACAAGTTATCTATCATGATTACATAGGGCAAGTAAGATGGTTAAAATTTCCTACGAATCATGCATGTCAAATACATGAACCTATGCTAGCATGGTAAGTTCTAAACCCCTAAATTAACTTTCGCTTCATTAGAGATTAACACGTTATCTTATAAGTTTGTAACGCTCATAAGATGAATAAGCATAACCAATACTAGGCTATCATACAGTCACCACACACTAAGGCATCGAAATAATTTAACTAAAGAAATCCATAAGTAAATCCGCTAGAACCCCACGATAATGATTAGCCCATAATCGGACTCAACATCAACGCGGGTTCCGATGAAAGCATGGTATGACAAACGTAGTCTTTATACTGAATAAATAATAAAACCAAGTACGTTAAACAAGAGTATAGGTTCAACAAATAAGAAAACTAGCATCCAAGATTACAACTTAAAATAATAAATCACAAGAATAAACTAGGGTTTCTTCGCATTGGTTGAATTGTGCTATACGGTTTTCTTGCGCCTTCTCCTTAAGCCGTGGTACGTCTTGTTAAGAAAAACGATCATAAGTTATTAATATATATGCTGTAGATTCAACCAGGGCTTCAAACTCTCGGAATCCAAGTAGAAACATAATTCTGCCATCCCGACCTGGCGCGATCGCGCGCTTCACCAGTGTGGACGCGCTGTAATTCTGCATTTCGGCGTGGCCGCGCGCTACTACAACGCGGGCGCGCTGACTCTCTGGTAAAAAAATCATAAATTCTGCTTTACTTGCTGGTTTAAGTTGGCCTTTTCACGATCAATCTTCTTGACACATTTCTAACACCATTTTGGCAACAAAACAATGTTAAATCTCCTAATTCTCTGTTATATGCCTGAAATGCAAGAACACTATAAAAACACATCAAATACACAAATAACTCGAGTACAAAATAATAATTCAAGCCTTTATAGAGCATTCTAAGGGGACATAAATGCCACTTAACAGCTATACATCAAATGGTTAGTAGCCGGCTCATATTTATATGAGTAGTCTAGGGTTTAGCGAGATGGAGCGAAACACACTCGTTCAGGATTTATGAAAAAATTGTTGAAAAAAAGGATAAAAAGAAGAAAAAATATATGCTTTGTACATAATTGATCACGAGTGGTCTCTTTAATACTCGAGTTATTAAGTTATAGGGGACTTTGTGCCTAGTGACCTAAGGATTTTATAGTCGGGGATCCGCTAACCTAACGCTCGCTATATGGGTATTATTGTATAAGTCTTTTGTGGACCTTACTCATTGCACGATCAAATAAGCATGTTTGTGTTTTGTTATGTGTTAGCAATAAAAGCATGAATCCTTGTATAACTCTGATAAAATTGAAGTGTTGTCAATCATTTTGAGTTTATCATTTATTCTGTTTATAACCTTGTGATTGTCTTGATGAGTGGTGAGTTATGGTTATTGATCTAATTGCGAGAGTATATCTGTTAAGCAATTGCACATACGCACGTTTCTGGCTTGTGAGTTTATTTGTGGGATTTGATTGAACTTTGTGTGAATAATTGCATTCTTTGAGATGTTGCTCATTGGTTGGTTTAGTTATGCTAAGGGGATAATTACATTCATGTAGTTACATTCATGCATTTTCATTTCTTATTTTTGAGTCTGTTATGCTTGAAGACAAGAATCGATTCAAGTTTGGGGGTGTGATAAGTGGCATTTATATCCACTTAGAACGCTTTGTAAAGGCTACTCAAGTTATTTGTGTATTTGATGTGTTTTTGTAGTGTTTTGCATTTCAGGGCATATTCGGAAGCAGAAATGGTTTTACATTATTTTTATACTAGAAGAGTGTTAGGATGGAGCCTCGGTCGAGTTGTAAAAGAAACCAGCAATAGAAGCCAAGAAACAGAAACAATCAGTCTTTTCCAGAAGGCCAGGGTGGCCGCGCTACACTTGGGAATGGTCGCGCTGGTTTGGAAGAAGTACAGGGCGGCCGCACAGGATCACAGAGCGGCCGCGCTCGGTCGAAATTTTAGAATCCTGATTTGAATAGAAAACTGATCTGTTGGATTCCTGATTGGATGGTCTGGTATTTAAAGACTCCAAAATGACGTTTTTGATATATGAGAGCAAGGAGATAACGGTGAGAAGACCTAGGAGCACAATACAACGAAGGAGAAGACGATCTAGTTTTTATTTGTCATTCTTTGCTTAAATTATAATCTTTGATGCTCAATTTCTTTGTTGTTTGAACCTATTACTCTTGTTAACGTACTTTGATTATTTATTCAGTTTATAAAGACTTAGTTTATTTACCATGCTTTCATCGGAACCCACGATGATGATGAGTTCGGTTATGAACTAATCGTTATCGTGGGGTTCTAACGGATTTACTTATGGATTTGAATAGTTAATTTATTTCGATACCTAAGTGTGTGGTGATTATATGATATCCTAGTATTCGTTGTGCTTATTCGTCTTATAAGCGTCGTGAACTTATAAGATAGCGTGTTAATGTCTATTGAAGCGACAGTGAATATAGAGGTTTAGAACTTGCCATGCTAGCATAGGTTCATGTATTTATTATGCATGATTCATAGGCAATTTTAACCATCTTACTTACCCCATGTAATCATGATAGATAACTTGCGCATTAAACCTTTATGTTGTCAAATTCTATAGACAAATAGGGTCTCAACATAATTAGTGTCTATTCAGCTTCTATCTCTTTTGTGGATGTCTGGTAGTATGGTATTTGTGCAATAAAAGTTGGCGTTTACTAGTTTCGTGTTATCTGATTAGTTGTCATCACCATTGCATGCTAAGGTTGAGAACAATAACTTTGAATGAAGTATTTAATGAAGTTAAAATCCAATGTTTGTTTCATATAGTAATTCAATCGCTTTAATCTCTTAGTTAATTTCATATTAGTTTAATCGTAGTTATAAAACATCTCAAATTGTCACTTGTCTTAGCATTGAACAATAACCACACATTGATGCATATGTGCACATTTTGAATTTAACCTAAACCAGTCTATGTGGGAATGAACTAGAAAATATTCTATATTACTTGCGAATGCGTATACTTGCGTGAAATTTAGCGCGTGTTTTTGTCCTAACAAGAATTATAATTCATAAGAATGCTCTCAAACACACAAGCACATTAGAGAATCCCTTAGGAACAATGACCCAAGAACAAATCCAGGAATCAATGAATCTCTTGCGTGAAAAGAATCGTCTTGACCCCGAGCTTGCACTAGATAACTAATCTGAATGTTCGGGAGATTCTCAGCGGATCCGAGGCATGGTATTTGATTTGAAAAGGGCTTAAAGAGACATAACAAAGACGCCCAAGATGAGTTGAGGAGAAAATAATTTCGAGAACGGATCCAGATAGAAGGATGAGCCAAAGCCAAAGCTACCATAGAGAAATAGGTTCAAGAAAATGAAAAAAATCTTCATAAAAAGGCCAAGAAAATACAAGTTCACTCATCAGACTACGAGCGAAGAGCGCCTCCACTACTTTGAAAAAATCTCAAACGAGTAAAATATTAAGTAGGTGACTGAATGTGTCCAAATAACTCATGTAGGTAACTAATAGCAAATTTGACTCGAACTGATTATCAAATAACTTAAATTGATCATTTTGTCAAAGTCGAAAGCTAAAATTACCGAAAATTGAAAAAAGATTATATAGGAGTGTAGATTTAGTTTTGGGCTTCAACATGGTTACTAAAACTTATATTTGGCTTATGGAATCATGATAAAATATGGCTTTTATCCTCCATACTTGAGTTATTTTAAGATTTCGAAGAATTAAAGCGAGATTTCATCATGATTCCGTAAGTCAAATAACAAGTTTTAATAATCATATTTAATCCCAAAACTAATTCTACCATCCCGTGTTTTTCAATTTTGGTTAATTTAAGTTTTCGAATATAACGAAATGATCAAATTAAGTTAATTGATGATCACTTTGAGTCAAATTTATAATGAGTGACTTACTTGAATCCTTTGGACACAGTTAGTCATCTACTTAGTATTTAACCCAATCTCGAACATCTACTACTTTTTATGGAGATAACAAACATAAAATTATAAATTCTTCTGATAATGTCTCTACCGATTTTGTGAAGAAACCATACGACCATCAATTACATTTGAATAACAATATGATGACAATAGTATAACACTTTTTTGAACCATATATTTATGTGTCCATATGAATTAAAAAACTATTAGAAAATGAACAACGAGATAGTGGATATTGTAGTTAAAACTTCTATGTGTAATTGATCATCCCATACATGTAAACTCGGGTATATACACATATCCTTCAACATCTGATCCTGTATTAACGGTTGAACGGTGCTGCCACTAGCTGATAAACGTTATCAAACTAGTTAACCATCCAACTATTTCATGCGAAAACTTGTTTAAGTGATAAGAACTAACTATCATTCTTGATCGTCACCTTTTAGATTATGGTTGACTAATAATTGGGCTAATTATCAGAGTCGATTGTGAGGTCAAACTCTTTATGATAACGAATGTGGGCACTGAATTCGGGACACATATGAAGAAACAAAAGAAAAAATAATTAAAAAAAATATATGCACAAAATAATTTTAGGGGCACATATTTTTAATTTTTTATTAAAAAAATCATCAAAGAATAAGATAATTGTTTTTTTTAATTGAACCAAATAAATATTATTGATATTTTTTTGGCAGGAACATTATCTATGTTTTTTTAATTCTTTCGATTTATTTTTTGGTAAAATTTGTTTTCGCTTGGGTTATATATATATTAGGGTCGGTCCTAGGAATATACTAAGGTTTATTGGACTTTTTATACGAGATAATCATCGTACTAGTGTTTATTGAACGTGGATGGCTCAAGTACCGACTAACCAACCTACTGGATTGGACAATCATATATAAGAATCATATACTTTAAATTAACATAAATATGAATGTAAATTTTATGTACCTTATATATGAGGTATGCCAAACATTATCAAAATGATTGTTAGACCACCAACTTAAAGACAAACCCAGAATAACATACTTATATTTGATGATGTGTTGATAAATTATAATTTATATGTAAAAAGTTTTTAAACTAAGATTAAAGTTTTAATATGATATTTCAATACATGAATATAAAATTAAGAAGTTAAAATTAAAAAACATAATTATTAAAAGACAAAGATGTTTTGAAAATTATTTTTTTAAAGGGGACAACCAACATCCTTTTATTTGTTAGGATTTAATCGTTGTAATATTTGATAAAGAAGAAACGGACTCAAAAAAGTAGAATTTATTGAATATCCAAAATTCAGTTTCTCAACGTCCTAGTAATAAAGGCTTTTTGCCAAACAATCACGTTAATATGTAAAGCCCCATATAAGTACTTACACCTATTTAATGTCTTTGATGGAATATACATCCAGAGTAGATTAAGTTCATGAACAGGCTTGCCATTTTGTTTTCTAAATACAAATGGAATTAGAAATTAAACTTGTCCTTTAATTCATTAATTTATATTATTATGAAATCATGAAATGAAAATGGATAGGTTATATTATTACTTTTACTAACCAAGATAGGATAGTCGATTATTTTTTTCTTTATTCTTAGGAAAAATAATCAATTGATTAATTTGAAGGGATTCGAGGTATAAAACCTAACAAAAACTGTAATATTAAACGTGAAAAAGCAGAATTTTCGAAACCCACCGCAAGATCCATGCGACAAACAGATATTTAATTCATAGATCAGATTATTTACTTTAAGAAACTTTACAAATTGGTTGACTAATGGAGATCCAAAAATTGTTCAATCACGACGCATCCCTCTCTCAGGATCTACGTTCTAACTGTATCCACACGAAAGTTTGAACGCAAGGATTGAATGTGTACTAGAACAAACTCGTTTCTTCTTGTAACAGCCCAAATCCGGGGTCAAGATTTGGTGTCACTAAACAATCTTTACATAATTTAAAATAATATATAAATGACCCCTTAAATCCGGATCGTTTACAGGTTATGGTATGAAACAAGAATCTAACCTTCTACAATTCACATCAACTAAAATACAAGTTTAAATACCTTTGTACTAAGTCCCCTGTCTCATTTTTCTAACTTCTTCAACCTCATGCAACAGAGATCTTTCTAACTTCTGCTGTCTATTAAAGCTACTCACTTTTATCCTCATTTGTTTCTGAAAGAAATAAGAATTTACTGAGTAAGAGTGAGCCAAAAATGCCCAGCAAGTATATAATTGAGTTCCAAGCATCAATATCAAAGGAAAATTTCTGGACAAAATCTTTAAATAATTTTTAGACAATTCCATTTATTTGAGGTAGTTGAGCGAATGAACATTGGCTGTTACCAGCACTTAATTATAAATCGAAAATGACGAGCAATTCCCAGATTCCTCTCCTGAATCAGGGTTTTGTCCGGTTTTGGGAATCATAAAACTTTTTGAGTTAAAATATCGTTAATGTAGATCAACAATAAATTAGACTGGACACTAGTTCATGCTCATACCCTGCTGATCAGTCATGATATAGTGTAGATCTATACCCACCCGTATAGATCCATTCGGGTACCCAGGCACTATCGCCCAAGGGTCCGGTCCATCCCCGGCCCATAGGATCCAACTCCTTCTGGCCCTCACTGTAACCATCTAGCTCGTAGAGTATTTTAATGTCAAATTATTTTGATTTCAAAAAATCCCAATTCGGGGTTTGCAAATAACCCGAAAGAATAGGTATTTGCTCAAGAAATCAATCGATAATATATAAACAATAATGAAAAGGACTTGCATAATTAAAAGTAATTGCAGCGAAATATAAAACAGTTAACTATTCTGAGCTTAGAATAGGAATTAAGTAATTGCAGTATGTTATGAGAAAAGTTAGGAATACTTGCCTTGATAAGCTTTAACCACTATTACTGGTTGACTTTGGTTCGACTTGAACGTTCGACTTTATCGTCAAACCACTACCCTATCTTGGATACGATCTCAACACTCGGGTCCTTGGATTGGAACCTTGTTGGGTTCAACAACTAACCACTAGATCGTTCTTAGTCCGGTGTCAATCCTCGGGCCTCCCGACTAGGACCTACAGGGTTGAAATACCCTACTTCAGATAATCGTTTAAGCTTAACATAATATCACTATCACTTCTACCCATACGATTTCATATCCCGTCTCGTATTTATATGTATTATTGAAATACACATAGAAATTATGGTTCACATCTTTGAAACTCGGTTCAGTATTTATTTTCGAAAAGTACGTATATTCGTTGTTTGAAAATAATAGGGTAATTGATTATAAAATATTTTGTCACAACACGTAACTAAGTTTGTATGATATAATTATTTACTTTCGTTCGACGTCTCCGATAATTATAGGTTAAGTAATTCCCGAAAATCGGGCAGCATCTCCTTTGTTTATCGGCCTACCCGTCGAAACAATTCGATGTCAATCACAATCAATAACATCCAATCCAATTTGCAATCCCAAACACCATTAAGAATTATAATAATATCCTAATTTTCATTTCATATTTAATTTTACAACTAATTTTATTTATTTTTAATTTAGGACTCATATTAAAATCATCATCGTCCACCCTCGGCTCGCCGAGGCTCATCGCCGACGACGATAAAATTCACGGATTCCCGTTTATAACGGATGTCCGACACGAATTTCACCGACATATCAAATAATACCCGCATAAAAATATATTTTATTTTCACGAACCAATCAATTAATTTTTCTGCAGAAATTAAGTATAATAAAATAATTAAAAGAATCCAAATCAAACACGCGCATACAACATGCAGCAATCGAAAAACATCTCACCACCAACACGTGCAACCACGTGCGGGTGGCCGGAAAAACATAGAACCGACAACAGTTAATCGGAGCAAAATCACAAGTTCACACACAGGACTAACAACACACACACACGCATCAATGACTGTACAAACACACATATACAGAATGAGATACACACGCGAAGAACGAACACGCGCCACCGCCATCACCTCGCCGGAGAGCCGGCGACAACGGGGCGGCCTGAACAGAAAACGAAGGTAACCACTCACCGCAACATTGGTTTCAGGTGGAGGAGAAGAGAGAGAGACTCGAGAGACTCGGCAGAGAGAGAGAGACATCCGATTGAGGAAAGGAAGGAGAAAAAGAAAAGGAAATGAATTGGTAAAGATAAATAATTATCTGATTGCTAACCCGATCTAACATCAAAATTAACAATTTATCGAACCATTTACGGGTAAAGATACCCCGAAAATTCGCGAAAATAGTTTCAAAAATCTCGGAATCATTTAAAACTACTAATATAAAATTTTCAAAATTTTTAAATCATTTTTGGAATGCGCAACCGACCCGCGTTTTATAAATTTAACGAACAGACGTGCGGGTAAATAAAAGCCAAAAAATTATCGAAATAATTTTAAAATTCTCGAAATATTTAAAAGTTAATAGAATAAAATTTTCATGATTTTTGAAACATTCTAGAATTAAATACTAATTTTACAATTAAATGCAATATTCTGGAATTAAATACTAATTTTACAATTAAATGCAATTCAGAAAATCATTTAAAAATAAATAATCAATAAACTATTGATATATAAAATTTATAAACTCCTAAAAATAATAAATAAAATTATAAAGCAATAAAAATAAAATTTTGAAACTAGTTTAGCATTTATGAGAATAAATTTTCAATAAAATTACTTTAAAAGCGAAATAAATTCATACAACTCAATAATTAATTATACAAGAAATTTTCGTACCTAACAATTACCCATAATTAACAATAGGGCAACACACAGCTAATAGAACCATCAAATATTTCATTTATTTAATAATTCTATGATTACATTTACATATCGGATCCAGAATTAGATTACTTAGCCGCTAAGTAACCATGAAAATGATACAATTTAATACCAGATATGAATAATTATCACAACTAAACTTCCTATAAAACATTTTATATAAAAATAAAGTTATTATCCCGTCTTTCGAGAATACGGGTTTAATAGATCTATAAAAATGGTTAGCGTATCGAAAATTATACGTCGGGTCTCGTATAGGTCAAACTGTACCCCAGATCGAAAAAGTCAAAACACAAAAAGTGTTCGGAATTATCAAATTAAGTTAGGAAGGAGTATTCTGAAGAGTTTCGGGTTGTAAAAACGCAAAAACGGTTGAAGTGGGATGATTTCCAATTCTAAAAAGTAATTTTATAGTTACTAAAAAATAATCATTATTAATTTTATAAATCCTTATAAAATCATATAATAATCCAAAAATTACCAGAAAAATACCAAAATTATCTATATTTTATTCTGGATAATTAAAAATTAAAACATCCTAATTTTATCATGTATAAACACCCAAACTTCAATATCAATCATCATATAATTCACCAAAATTCACATAATAATTACATAATAATTATTTAATAATAAAAATAATTACACAATAGTTCCCGGATGTTACATCCTTCCCCCTTAAAAGGATTATGTCCTCAGAATCTTACTAAGGAACAGATAATGATACTTTTCAAATATCTCACTTAGAATTTCTCAGAACTCATTCCTTTAACCACTATTCAACGGTTGACTACCAACATCAAAATTTATCAGTTGCTCATGCAACCTAACTCAATTCTCCATTTTCTACATATGGAGCAAATTGCTCTTCCTGGTTACATCCATATACACGTCTTATGAACTCGTTATACCTGTGACAGCAAGGCCAACTCATTCATAATTTTTTTTCTCTACTTTCTTACTATCTCAAAGGGCTAACTTAATTTATACTAATCTTATTTTCTTTCTAATTCTAATAGTTCGTGCTCATGAATGCCTCCCATTTTTACTGACTGTTCTACTTTACTTTTCATGTCTCTTTTTGTTCGATTAGCTTGGCCTATGATCATTTTCAATCGTATTCGAGAACCTTTAATCGGTCTCCTGTACTTTTCATCCATATGCGGTTCATATACTGAACTCCTGGCATCTTCGGTTTCTAGATGTCTTAAGTCCATTCTAAAATTTAAAATTAAAGAGAAAATCTCGACAATTACATTTAGCTCACCACTTAATCACTATCGAATATCCATTGAGCGAGAATCTTTTACTATTTGAAAGAAAATATATTAATTTTGGACATCTTTCCCTTCATACTATAACCTATTTTATCATTTATTTAATTCTAGGGAATCCCGATATAAAATTTTATTGCAATGCTTTTCTCTGTCGTTCCGCCACATATAGCGTCCCTTGTTTCCTTCACGCTATATTACCTGAAAATTATCTTCTATCTTTATGTCTTGTATCATATTCTCGGAGTAACCTAAATTTCCCGAGTTTCCACGATTTAACCAACCCCTATTTCTCACTTCTGCCTTATCTGTGCCTATCTATTCATGAATAGTATAACTTATTTCGGTTCAGCACGGTTCATAGCATTTTCCACATTATTGCCAACATATTAATCAAATAATAATATCAATTAATTACAATTTATACTTAAATCTGGTAACATGCTACTATCTCCTTGAAGCAATAACACACTCATTCCCTGGATAGCGTGTTTAAGAATAAAAGGATAATCAAGTTTGGTTAACCTATTCCTAGCAATTGAAATAAAGTTTTCTTCGTCTCTGGTTTTCAAACGATTCTACTATATTCCTCTTACCGAACTATATTCATTTTGAAATTATTATAATATCATGTTCGCCCCTTTGATGCAAGTTTTGGTTCTTCAGTAGATACGAGAATTACTTACATGTCCTTCCCTTTCAAAACCAAACTCTTGATGTTAATACTCATTTTGTTGTCATATCAAATTAGATATCAATACGAACTTTAATTCTCACAACATCTCATACTGAAGTCAACATCAATCATCTATACTAATACCACCTTTGATATTTAACAACAAAGTAAGTATCAACATAAATCAGAAACTGAATCAAAATTGCATTCCATCTTTTATTCAGAATAGAATCAGTTGATAAATCATTTATTCTATGATTATTAAAACAATTTAGAAACAACAGTTTAGAATGGAACCAATTATATTTCATGTTGTTCCTGATAATCAGTCACGAAACAACACCGGTATCTTGCAGCCATACGGTACCTATAGGGAGCCATAAATGGCATATATTCGCCACCAATACCTTCGTTTAATCTTCTCCGTTTACGCACATTCTTTGAATAAAATTCCTATCTCCAATTATCGGCGTTTCAGTTCATTCTCATATCAGTTCTAGCACAACTGAGGTTCATAACTTGCTTATATCTTGGACTATTTTATAAAATTTCTTTATCATCATTTTGATTTCACTTCTTTTCTTAATTAGTTCTCCATTCTCATCATTCATTATCTCTTTTAAACATAAGGGATCTCTTTTTCTTGATAATACTAATCTATTCATTATTTGATAAGCCATTTCTGGAGTTAACACTAGAATGAAGGCTTTAATTTATAATATTTAAATTCTTACTAACAAAATTATCAAAATTCATCGGTAGATATTTTCTTAGCCCCGCTTAAGTCATCACTAATCGCATATTTGGCTTTCCCCAATTGATCAACATTTCTTTTTCTTTAGTTCACATGCGGACTTCGTCAGTCTCTATCTTACATCAGATACTTGTATTTGCGAGTTTTCCACTATTTTACAGTAACTTCCATTAAATCGTCATTCAATATGGGTATACATCCAAGTCCTTCCTGGAACGCTATTACAGATGATAAAATCTCCTTTCTCTATCTTGAACCTTCAGTTCTTGAAAATATTCTTCTTACTAGCACGTACCAACAACTTTATGTTCCTCTTGTTTATCGAAAAGGGCATATTCATCTAGATAAAATCCCGCACAGGCTTGCAGTAACATTGCGCTAATTCTACCTGACATTTGATTTCTACTAAGGTCTTTACTTCCCCTAAATTCTTAGTTTATTTGATTCCGGATCTGAAAATCTTGTCAGAATTTGACTTAATCTAATTGGAATCGATTTCCAGTTAACTAACCATTAATTGGTAAAGTTAATCAATTAACTCTTTTAATTGATCAATTAAACCAAGTGATGACTAGCTACATAAAATCAAAGACCAATTACATAAAGTCGGTTTGGTCATAACAACTTTTTTTTAAGAACCGAGATCGCAATCATTTGGAGTACCACTGAGAAACTAAATAACATATGAAAGTATACTTTATCCTTAAAAGTAGGGTAATTTCTGAAAATTTGGGCAGCACTTCCCTTATACCATTGACTGCCAGTTGGGCTTAAGCCGACACCATTTATCAACCAAAGCATCCACAATCCTATCCATCCACTTGCATCAACCATGTTCATCAATTCAACATAATTCAGAATACATCATGCTGATAATTAGATGTACTACTGACATAACATATATCTTTTAATTGGAATAGGGTCTTAAACCAACAATGATTAATATAACCATGCTTTTCTCAGTTCTTTTAGAATATTATAAAATATTACTAATGAGCTTAAGATTATCTTGTTGTTTCTCAAAACTTTATTTCGCGATTCTTTTAACTTATCTTTACAGTTCAAGCGCTCCAATTAACGATTCGTATCACCGAGGCTCGTTTATAAATCCATCTTAAGGATATCTTTTAGTCTTATTTCTCACCAGTGATACTTGAATATGATTACTTTTTAAGAATTATGATGCGTCCTTCAACTAATCTTACAAATCCTTTATTGTTAATGATATACAATCATTTTTATTAATTAATCTTTTTATCTTTTAATAACTACGCATGGTCTCAATTCACAATCTAGTGGAAACTCAATTAGTTTTAGAACATTACTTCTTAGAAGATTTCACAGTCGAATTATCATTCCTTCATCTCCACCTTTATTCTCGTATCGAACTTTCGTCGCTGGATTGGGTAGGGGTATTAAATTAACCATACTCATTTACTCAAGTTAGAGAACCTAACAATTCCTTGATCTTCGATTGTCGTCCCGACACTCATTCGCTCTATCTGATATAGATATCATTTCTTGCGCAGCGCCCACTAAGCGATAAGAACCTTCTCGCAACAGTGGTGCCTTTGAAACTTGCAACTCCAGCTCTTTGTCAGCTTCAATCAACTCGTTGCCTCCAGCGTGGAGCTCGTCCTACTAACTAATTCTAAGTTAAATCATACTAAAACTCACCTAGCTTTCCTTATACGAAGTTCTCACCAGAATCAATTGCATTTTTTCTTTAAAAGCACATGAAAAGTAAGGTATCATACCCAGTCTCCGTCGAGCTGTCTACTCCTCATCACTATAAGGTCTGAGAACTCAATATATCTATAGCGTTGCTATATTTACCTCACACTTTCCTCAACAATCCCATATTACCAATTTCATATCGGATTTGATACCCTAATTCACACTCAACTCAAACTTAAAATGAGTATGCCTAGGTCTTCCCTATCTTATATGGCCTATCACTCCTATCTTACTCTCACCTACTCTTATTTCAGGGACCAATAACTTGTTGCTCTGATGCCAACTTGTAACAACCCAAATCCGGGGTCAAGATTTGCTGTCACTAAACAATCTTTATATAATTTAAAATAATATACAAATGACCCCTTAAATCCGGATCATTTACAGGTTATGGTATGAAACAAGATTCTAGCATTCTACAATTCACATCAACTAAAATACAAGTTTAAATACCTTTGTACTAAGTCCCCTGTCTCATTTTCTAAGTTCTTCAACCTCGTGCAGCGGAGATCTTTCTAACTTCTGCTTTCTATTAAAAGCTACTCACTTTTATCCTCATTTGTTTCTGAAAGAAATAAGAATTTACAGAGCAATAGTAAGCTAAAAATGCCCAGCAAGTATATAATTGAGATCCAAGCATCAATATCAAAGAAAAATTTCCGGACAAAATCTTTAAATAATTTTTAGACAATTCCATTTATTTGAGGTAGTTGAGCGAATAAACATTGGCCGTTACTAGCCCTTAATTATAAATCAAAAGTGACGAGCAATTCCCAGATTCCTCTCCTGAATCAGGGTTTTGTCCGGTTTTGGGAATTATAAAACTTTTTGAGAGAGAATTGTTAGGTCCCAATATATTTATAGGAGGGGGGTTGAATACAAACTATACCGTTTAATCGAATTTAATGCGGAATAAAAAATTGAAACAAAATTCAAGTTAAATAAAACTATTATTAAACTTGAAAGGTGTTACAACAACGGTATCGATTACAAGGGATTAATCTCAAATTAATTATCACAAATCTAGAATAAATTCAACATGAACTTTTTCTATTTTTGCAATAAAAAGATCAAATGCTAAAATCATTTTGAGATTAAGTTCTAGGGATTTTGATCCGCTAGATAGTTACACAAGAAGAAGATAATGATTTCTAGTGGTTTGGATTTAACTTTAAAAGCTAGAAATATATGATCTTGAATTGCAGTTTGAGAGATGAGATGTTTTATTCTGCGGCTGCTGTGTTCTGTTCTTGAGTGTGTTGATTAACTTGAAGGTCTTCTGCTGCTTGTCTTTAATAATTCACTTCAACAGAATCAATTGAACCGGCAAGACAATCTTTGAATTGGCATGACTTTCGATGATACAATCTCCTGAACTAGCATGACAATCGGTATGACTATCTCCTGAACTAGCATGACAATCGGTATGACTATCTCCTGAACTAGCAAGATAATCCCATAGCTAATAGAACTTTCGGTATGACAATCAATTTGAATTAGTATGACTTTCGGTATGACAATTTGATTGTCATACCAGTTCAATTGATTGTCATAATATAAATTCAAAATCAATTCTGAAAATTCATAATATTAATTCAGAATTAATTAATCAATTAATTCAATTAATAAACAAATTAATCTTTGCGGATATAATTTATTTTCTTAATTAAACTATATGACTTAATTAATTAATAGAGAATTAATACTACTCTTCAACAACAACCATTCTTCTGAAAATCTTCTGAAAATCACTGTCAATTATGAATCAATTCCACCACTTCAATGTTGACACTCGATGTACTGTCTGGTTCATGATTGACTAACTTTCGTGACGTTTCTTCATGTCTTGACTTTGATAACTTGATTTTCTTCAGATTAAATCCCTATAATTATCTAATACCCTGACAAGATCTCTGTCACTTGATTAAATCCACAATCTTGATTTATATCACTGAGGCTTGATCAATTTCTTGAACTTCTTCCAGTGAAGTAATTTCTCAAGACTGTAGATGAACCTTGTTTCTGAATCCTTTGACATATGTTACTTTGAGAGATCTCTTTGACGATAGAACCACTATTTACTTGTTACATTCTTATTTGAGTTGAGTTAAATCCTCGAATAAATAAATAGGCTATGACATATGCCTTTCAATCTCCCCCTATTTGTTTGTTAGACAATAACAACAAATACCTAGAGGATAACTCAACTAACAAATAAGAAAAAGATATAAACAGTAATGCAAAGTAAATAGCAGAAAAGTTCTGGATAACATTTAACATTTTCCAAATTCCAAATAGATGTTCCTCTAGACTGAACATATCTTGAAGTAGTTTCATCTTCTTTTGTACAACCACATTTCTTGTTGAGAAGCGCATATCTCTCTTGCTTCTCCCCCCTATGAGAATCAACTGCTTAAAGGAAATCACCTTGTGTTTACCACCTCTCCCGTATAATAGGATCCGTAGTTACAAACAACAATGGTGTGGTGTAGTGTACATGTGCTTTGCCTTTTCTTTTTCTTTCCTCCTGCTATTTCTCCCCCTTAGTTGAGGAATCCTCCAAACTATTACTTAAGCTTTTATCTCCCCCTTAGAGAAGGAATGTATGCCGTTGTCTGAAGGAGTTCTCATGTTCCACTTGGTTGGAAAAGAAATAACAAGTAGTTTCTCTTTCTTCCTCACTGTGAGTGTGTGATTCTATTTAATATACCTCACATGTGTTTTACTCTTCTCTTCACTCGTGTTTACACTCATTCTCACAAGTGTATCACTCCTCTCATAGCTCCAAAATTCAGCTGTACCTGCAAGAAAAATCACCTTAGCCATCCTTAAGGAGGTCACAAGTGGTGCAATGGGAGTTCGCAAATCCCCGTCCTTGTTAACCTCGTCAGATGAATCTGAGTCATAATCTACAAGTTGCTAGTTTCCCTTTTAGGGTTCCAGATTTGAATTCTGGGAAGGTAAACAATGATCCAACGAATTTAGCATAAAGATCAAAGTTCCCTTCTAATGTCTGTGAAGACATTTCCTTGTGACTCATCAGGTAATATCTGAATCATTGTCAACAAGTTGCCGATCTACGCCTATGTCAGATCCACTATCCGCAGATGCATCCAGGGGATTTAATCCTGGGGAGGTAGACACTGACCACTGACATATGGCTTTTGGATCAGTATCCTCTCCTAACACCTGTAAAGGAAATTGGTCTAGTAAAGAACCTTGAACAATCGAATCTGACCTTAAAATGGTCGAAACTTTTATTTCCGTCAACTCCTCCTCTGTGTGTGTAACCTTTCCTTGTGCATCAAGAATTGTTTGTGTTCGAGGTGGTGACACTTCATCGGATACCCTAGCCGACAGGCAAATTTCAATAGATGCACCATATTGAGAGGATGAATCTAGTAACTGTTTTTGTGCCTTTTCAGCCATCACATCTTTTTGAGAAGATGTATGGGCGCTAGCAGTTGTCTCGGTTTAAATACTACTCATCTTTGTAGGAGACATAGCTGCTGGGTTGACTTCAGAACCTTCCTTATGTGGTGCACTAAGGCACTATCTCCCTCACACTCATTCATACTTCATTTTAGTGGTAAGAGAGTGTTGGTTGGTTCTGTTTCTATGTTTGTCTTCATAATCTGGGATAGAAGTTGTGGGTTTTCAACCTCATGACTGTCAATGAAAGAAAGCCATTGGAGACTGAACCTGTATCACAGAACATATGGAAATATAGAGATAAAATGTACTTAAGATCTATAATGAATGAAAATTATACATTTAATCTTTTGAGAGAAATGATGTACAATAGTGATTTCAAAAGATTTTAAATGAAATAAGAAATCACTAATGTTGAAAGAAGTTTGAGTTCAATGATAACATTACCAGCTTGCAAACAACCATATCCCTCAGTTAAACCTTTGTTGTTATCTCCAAAGGTAACCACTTGGCCAGCTTTTTCAACCACATTTGATAGCAGGGCTCTATCTCCGGTCATATGTCTTGACGATCCACTGTCAAGAATCCACACTACCGGTTCCACCTATTTAATGCCCTACAACACAAATGGATTAAACCTTTTTCGGAACCCAAACTTGGTTGGGCCCGGCATACTTGTAGAATTGACCTTTGTCAGGCAAAACAACATTCTTAACTTTAATGTTCTCAACTTTCTCAATGACTGGACATTTGACCTTGTAAACAGCCTTAACAAATTTCTGTTTAGGCTTAGGCACAAATATCTCCTTTCTAGCCTTAGGAGGACTAACATTCTAAGACCTATAATGCTTCCTATTATTCACATGCTGACGAGGAGTAGTCTTATCACTAGAAACATGCTTACCATTAAAATAAGCATACATCAAATTAAAAGCACAAGACATACAATTACGAACACCACATACTTTATGAGAGGGATTAACAACAGGCAAATTATGCATGGTAGACATGGCATTTTTGTTATCCAACTCATGTGTGTCTGAGTTAGTCTCAGTTGCTTTCACAACTTTGACTGGAACTTTCGACACACTTGGCTCGGAAACAACCTTCTCATTAGCACGATCTTCAACACATATTTCTTCTTGAATAATAAAGGAGGTCTCGTCAAATAGTTCAGCAATTGATCCTTTATAGAGGGGTTTATCAACACCCTTAAGCACATATGGTACTTCCCTACCTTTAGCACATACATGAGGAGGGGAGTTTATGCCTAATTCTCCGATAACAGCATTGTAATCAAAACCTATTCCAGATGTTTGATTAATAGTTTGCTTACTGTAGAACTCTTTAGCCTTCGAACAAGAATTAAAGTAAGCTTTAACCTTAGTCTCAAGACCGGTGATCTTGTCTTTGAGAATAGTTTCGAGTTGTCTATAACAGTTAACTCTATTCTCTAGAAAAGATACTTGTTTTTTTAATTTGTCTTGATTAATGTGCACAAGTCTTAATTCATTAACCTCTTTCTCAAGGTCTTTAATCTGCTGACTTAACAGTTCATTATCACGACGAGAACAATCTAAGGAACCTCCTAGATGATAAACTAATTCAGCATCAGTAAATTTTACCTCTTTTCTTAATGATGAAGTATTTCCATCAATAGCCATAAGAGCAAGATTCCCAACTTCTTCATCTTCACTATCAGTATCGTCCCAGCTTCTTCCCTTTGCTAGATAAGCATTTTCAGAGTTACTCTTCTGATTAGAATCATAAGAGTTCTTCCTTACTTGCTTTGGATTCCTGCATTCTATGGCAAAGTATCCCAACTCATTGCAGTTAAAGCATCGAATGGTGCTCCGATCAACCATCCCTGTTTTGTATCCACCACTGCTGGTGTTAGAGGATGAAGATCCACCTTTCTGGAATCTGTTGTAGTTGGACTTGTATTTGAACTTGGGATTTCTCTTGAATCTGACATTGGAGAATCTCTTGACAATCTGGGCCATTGACTCATCTTCCAATTGCTCCAGCTCTTCCAAGGAGTAAAAATCATCACCAGATTGATTTGTAGTAGGAGGATCATATTCTGCTACTAACACATTTTCCTCAGCCTTGGAAGACTGTACCATTCTCTCTGACTGTTGAGATTGTTGTTGTTGTTTTTGACCTTCAGCTACTAGAGCAGTAGATGTGCTGACCACTCTATCTTTCCCGTAGACTTCCTTCTGCTGAATCTGCTCTAACTCATAGGTTTTTAACACACCGTTGAGTCTTTCCAAAGAAATCTCACTCAGATCTCTCACTTCTCTTATGGCAGTGATTCTATGTTCAAGATGAGTTGGCAGTATTAAAAGGAACTTTTTGTTGATCTCCTTGATTGAATAATATTTTTCATTTAGTTCAGGTTGTTGATCAATGCATTGTACCTCTCGAACACTTCAGTAATTCCTTCTCCTAGATTGGATTTAAAATGTTCATACTCAGAGGTTAGGATCTCTAACTTGTTCTCCCTAACTTCCTATGTGCCTTCATTAATCACCTAAATAGTTTCCCAGATGTGTTTGGAATTTTTACAGTTCATCACATGTTTGTTCATCAAGGGATCGAGGGAATCAACTAAAATTAACTGAAGGCTGGCATCCAAGGAGGCTTCTTTCTGTTCAGTAGGAGTAAAATCCCGAGGATCTTTTGCATAGGTTCTAGCTTTGGTAATTACAACATTATCTACTATAACCTCTGGTTCAATAACCATCGGAATTTTTGGACCCTTCTTTAACAAGTTCAGATATTTGGGATTTTCAACTTGTAAAAACAAGAGCATCTTCTTCTTCCACATAATATAATTCTCTTTATCGAATAATGGAATTTTAACAGTTCCAACTTTTTGTGAAGTCACTATGAATTTTTGAATAAATAAAAATTCAAGGAGTTGAAAAATCACAAAAGTCTAGGATCTTGATTTGTTCGTTAATCAGAAGGCTCTGATACCAATTGTTAGGTCCCAATATGTTTGTAGAAGGGGGGGTTGAATACAAACTATACCGTTTAATCGAATTTAATGCGGAATAAAAAATTGAAACAAAATTCAAGTTAAATAAAACTATTATTAAACTTGAAAGGTGTTACAACAACGGTATCGATTACAAGGGATTAATCTCAAATTAATTATCACAAATCTAGAATAAATTCGACATGAACTTTTTCTATTTTTGCAATAAAAAGATCAAATGCTAAAAGCAATTTGAGATTAAGTTCTAGGGATTTTGATCCGCTAGATAGTTACACAAGAACAAGAGAATGATTTCTAGTGGTTTGGATTTAACTTTAAAAGCTAGAAATATATGATCTTGAATTGCAGTTTGAGAGATGAGATGTTTTGTTCTGCGGCTTCTGTGTTCTGTTCTTGAGTGCGTTGATTAACTTGAATGTCTTCTGCTGCTTGTCTTTAATAATTCACTTCAACAGAATCAATTGAACTGGCAAGACAATCTTTGAATTGGCATGACTTTCAGTGAGACAATCTCCTGAACTAGCATGACAATGGGTATGACTATCTCCTGAACTAGCAAGACAATCAGTATGACTATCTCCTGAACTAGCAAGACAATCCCATAGCTAGTAGAACTTTCGGTATGACAATCAATTTGAATTAGTATGACTGTCGGTATGACAATCTGATTGTCATACCAGTTCAATTGATTGTCATGCTGAATTAATATTGAATATAAATTCAAAATCAATTCTGAAAATTCATAATATTAATTCAGAATTAATTAATCAATTAATTCAATTAATAAATAAATTAATCTTTGCAGATATAATTTATTTTCTTAATTAAACTATATGACTTAATTAATTAATAGAGAATTAATACTACTCTTTAACATCAACCATTCTTCTGAAAATCTTCTGAAAATCACTGTCAATTATGAATCGATTCCACCACTTCAATGTTGACACTCGATGTACTGTCTAGTTCATGAGTGACTAACTTTCGTGACGTTTCTTCATGTCTTGACTTTGATAACTTGATTTTCTTCAGATTAAATCCCTGCAATTATCTGATACCCTGACAAGATCTCTGTCACTTGATTAAATCCACAATCTTGATTTATATCACTGAGGCTTGATCAATTTCTTGAACTTCTTCTAGTGAAGTAATTTCTCAAGACTGTAGATGAACCTTGTTTCTGAATCCTTTGACATATATTACTTTGAGAGATCTCTTTGACGATAGAACCACTATTTACTTGTTACATTCTTATTTGAGTTGAGTTAAATCCTCGAATAAACAAATAGGCTATGACATATGCCTTTCAAGAATGCCGTTAATGGCGATCAACAATAAATTAGACCGGACACTAGTTCACATTCATACCCTGCTGATCTGTCAGGATATAGTGTAGATCTATACCCACCCGTATAGATCCATTCGGGTACCCAGGAACTATCGCCCAAGGGTCTGGTCCATCGCCGGCGCATAGGATCCAGCTCATCACCGTAATAACCCCAATTTTTGGAATTTTTGAAACCCTTATGAATAGTGTTTTGCTGATTATGCTGAATAAGAAAAATTTTCATGCCACACTATGTAGGGGTTCTTTTATTGATCTTCTGGGATATTATGAGTACTCTATGTGGTATATAAGTGTATGTAAAGATCGTCAGAATCCAAATCCGAACACTTTGATTTTTCCCGAAAATCCACCAGATACAGAAAGAATTGAGTATAAGGTAACATGATAAAAAGGATTTAAATTCAAGGATTATAAGAGAGGATCATAAAAAGGAATTTAATGTATTGAGAAAGGTTAAGGGAACCCAAGTAATAAGATCCCGGGTATGATCCCTCAAACAATAAACGAGAACGAAAGTTAAGCGAACCGTATAACAGATCAACGGTCATTAGCCAAGTGATTAGGAGTTAATCAAAGAGTTAGTGGAGGGTGATGTCATCTCACCAACAAGAAGAGGACAAGTGTGGGATGATGACATAAGGGGATGACTTAAGCATGACAAAAAAGGAGGGATTAGTTGGTTGATTGTGAACCATTCATTCTTTACCATGGTAAAAAGTTAATTAAACAAACAAAAGGATGTCAACCAAGCAAAGCAAATCAAAAACACAAAACACAAAGTTGACCTTCATTATCCAACAAGAAGCTCTCGGCCTTTTGTGTTGGATTTTTAACGCAGCGGGGGCATGGCAAAACACTTTTACATATATAAAATCCAAATAAAAGCATACAGATCATGAATAAAAATTCGAGGGATCGAATCTAACCTTTAAAATTAATTCGAAGACAACGATCAGAGATCCTTAGCAGTTGCTCCTCAAGTGTGAAGCACTCCACCGGTATCCACCAAGAAAACGATGTTAAGGAGGAGGAAGGAGGTGGAGAGAATTGGGTTTTCCAAACTTTTTGGGTTTTCGGGTTAGAATAAAATTAGGGTCTATAATAATGTATTTATAGGCAAAATTTTCAACTGAAATTTTCCCATAAATATTATTATTATTATCCCATTTATTATTCTTATTAATAATTAAAACACCTTTTAATTATTAATCCTTTTTCTAAACACTTTAGAAATAATTCTCTCTCTTGATTTAATTTCCAAAAATTAAATCCTTTAATTAATAATATTAAGAACTTTTCTTAATTAATTTATAATCAATTAAATCTCATTTAATCAATTATTAAATTTGCCAATTAAATATTTATTTCATAAATAAATAATTATCAGCCATTATTAATTAATTCCTCCACCATTAAATCATTCTCTTTTTATGGTGTGACCCTGTAGGTTCAATATTAAGCCGATAGTAGAAATAAATAATAATAAAACTATTTTATCATTATTTATATAAATTCTCTAATTTATTAAATATGATTAATTAATTAATCACATTTATTCTACATCGTGAGGGATACTTCTCAGCATATCGCGACTATCCGGATAATATGAATTCACTGCTTAGAATACCAAGAACCTATTCAGTGAATAGTTACCGTACAATAAACTCCTTCTACCCTACAATGTTCCCGATTAAATACAAGGCATGGATCTCGTGTCAAGCCTATCTAATTTAATCACTTGCTTACCGTTTACTATGCTTAGTTCTATGCAAATTAGAAACTCCTTTCTAATTTCATTCACTCTGGCCAGAGATTCCTGAACTAGCATAAGTGGATCAGCCTTGAACATTCGCTTCCTTCACTGGAAGGGGTAGATCCTTTATTGATCATACACTATCTTCGTGTACAAATTCCTATACCCAGAAGAGCCCTAATAATTGTCCCTGGAGACTAAGAACTAAACCAAAGCGTAGTTCAGTGTACACAAGATGACTATGATGACCTCAAGTCTAAGGATACTTGTACAACTATCACTATGTGAACAACTGCTGACACGTGAGTGAACTCCATCAGTTGTTCAGCTGTGCGAGTCATGTTCAGTGAACTTATTCTATAATAAGCACCTACATACTAGCTATAGTGTCACCACACAAATGTCTATGAGAACATACATCCTTCATAATGACAAGCATAGTATGTACCGATCTTTGCGGATTATTAATTACCAGTTAGTAATCCTATGACCAGGAACTATTTAAGTTTAGAGTTATCATCTTTTTAGGTCTCACTATTATGATCTCATCATAATCCATAAAAAGCTTTACTCTAAACTATGGTATATCTTATTTAAACACTTAAATAGATAAAGCCCGTAATAAAAACAAAACAAGTCTTTATTAATATCAATGAAATCAAAACAGATTACATAAAAGTTATTCCTAAATCCTAATACATGATTGGACTTAGGACATATTCCTTTCAATCTCCCACTTGTACTAAAGCCAATCACTCTGGTATCTAATACCCATCTTGTCTTTATGACGATCAAAGTGACTTTCATAAAGTAGCTTTGTGAGTGGGTCTGCTATGTTGTTATATGTGTCAACTCTAATTCAATACAATACAAGAAATGTTACCGCGCTCCCACTAACCCTTTTGTAGACCCATGGTTTATCTTCGTTTTTGATAAAATCAAACTCTTTGATTGTCTCATCAAAACGAATGTTCCATCTTTCGAGAAGCCTGCTTTAAACCACATATGGTTCGCAGTAGCTTACACACTAGGTTTTCATTTCTCTTGGAAAGAAAACCATCTGGCTAATTGCCAGATCTCATAGTCGTAGTAAGCAGCAATCGCAAGCAAAATCCGAACTGATTTTAACAGGGCTACAGGTAAAAGGTTTCATCAAAGTCAATCCATTGCCTTTGTTTGAATCCTTTTGCCACAAGCCTGGCCTTATAGGTCTCCACCTGGCCATCTGCTATAATCTATCTTTTGTATACCGTATACATAGATTCCATTCTGGATTTCATGGCACTATGCCATTTCTCTGAGTCAACACTACTCATAGCCTCATTATAGGTCACTGGGTCGTCATCATCAATGGTCGACAACTCATTGTCATTCTCAATGACAAGGCCATATTACCTCTCAGGTTGGCGAGACACTCTCCCTGATCTATGAATGGGCTATTCCACAAAAGGTTGTTCAGTCAGAACAGGTGTTTCCACTTGATCCGTAGTAGTTTGTGCTTCTTGAACTTCATCAAGTTCAATTTTGCTCCCACTGTTTCCTTCAAGGATAAACTCCTTTTCCAAGAAGGTAGCATGTCTGGAGACAAACACCCAATGATCGGTGTAAAAGTAATACCCAAGTCTCTTTAGGATATCCCACAAAACTACATTTTACGGATCAATATTCCAGCTTATCTGGGTCAACTTTCTTGACATAAGCTGGACATCCCCAAATCTTAACGTGTTTAAGACTCGGTTTCCTTTCTTTCCATATCTCATATGGAGTTTGAGGAACAGATTTGGAAAGCACCTTATTCAGTTAATATGCTGAGGTTTCCAATGCATAACCCCATAGGAATACTGGAAGATTCTCATAGCTCATCATGGACCGAACTATGTCTAACAAAGTTCGATTTCTCCTTTCAGATACCAATCTGGAGGAGTCTAGTGGGAGACTATACCATTTACTTAGAGATAATCTAGAAACACTCCATTAAAGTATTCACCACCTCGATCTGATCGAAGAGTTATAATACTATGTTTGGTTGTTTCTCCACTTCATACTTATATTCTTTGAACTTTTCAAAGGCCTCAGACTTGTGTTTCATCAAACACATATCCGAATCCAGATCTATCATCTATGAAAGTAATGAAGTATGAAAATCCACCCATGGCTTGCGTAGACATTGGTCCACATACAACTGTGTGTACCATTCCTAACAAATTTGCAGCCCTCTCTCCATGTCTACTAAATGGAGACTGCAGTGCCACTATAAAGTGAGATTTTCATCATCCCTTTTCTTTTACTAGTTTGTTCAATCTGAAGTAAATTATGTCACATATATACAGATCATTATTTAAAGTACCACGTCCATAAAGAATATTATCTCTTAGAATAGAACATTCATTATTCTCAATAATAAATGAAAATCCAGCCAAGTCTAACATGGGAATAATATTCCTCACAATCGAGGGAACAAAATAACAATTATTTCAAACAATAGTCTTTCCCGTAGGCCTATGTAAATGAAATGATTCTACATCTACAGCAGCAACTCTTGCTTCATTTCCATCAGTAGAATCACCTCCTCTTCCTCAAGAGTCCTACTTCTCCTTGGTCCCTGCAATAAATTGCAGATTTGAGAA
Source organism: Apium graveolens (assembly GCF_009905375.1). Lineage (NCBI taxonomy): Eukaryota > Viridiplantae > Streptophyta > Magnoliopsida > Apiales > Apiaceae > Apium > Apium graveolens. The sequence continues at coordinate 28,542,525 of NC_133653.1, forward strand.
CCACAGGCGGTATCTAATACCCAAGTAGAAATTTGATTTAATGACATATTCACTTCTATCATGAACATACCTGAATCAGAAGCGGTAGTCTCACTACCCTTCTTCTTCTTCAATTCTGCAAGGTAAACCTTGCAGTTACTCTTCCAGTGCCCCACCTTGTTACAGTGAAAGCAAACAACTTTGCTCTTGGGGTCTTCAGCTTTTGGTGGAACCGGCGTTTTCTCACCTACTTTCTTCTTCTTGGAAGAGTTCCTCTTCCTTTTCTTAGGATTGGAACCTTCACCAATTAGAAGAACAGAACTCTTCTTAGGGGAAAATTCGATTCCGCAGTCTTCAACATGTTGTGGAGTTCAGGCAGGCTGACATCCAACTTATTCATGTGAAAGTTCACAATAAACTGCGAGAACGAACTCGGAAGCGACTGCAAGACCAAGTCTTGGCTCAGCTCCCCATCCATGGCAAAACCAAGTTGTCCAAGACGTTCAATCAAATTGATCATCTTAAGTACATGGTCATTCACAGATGATCCCTCAGACATCCTACAACCGAACAACTCCTTCGATATCTCATATCGAGCTGTCCTCCCCGCCACATCATACAACTCTTGTAGATGCATGAGGATAGTGTGAGCATCCAGATGCTCATGTTGCTTCTGTAGCTCAATGTTCATGAAAGCTAGCATGATGCATTGAGCAACATTTGCATCATCTATCCACTTACGATACACAACATGTTCATCATTATGTGCATCACTAGCAGGTTCAGTAGGCTTAAGTGAGTCAATCACGTATTCCAGCTTCTCAATCCTGAGAACAATTCTCAAGTTTCGAAGCCAGTCAGCATAATTAGGACCTGTCAATTTGTGAGCATCTAGTATGCTCCTGAGTGATAGTGCAGAAGACATAATGTATATTGTAAATCTGTAAATGATAAACACATAACAACACTTAGCAAATATTCGATTTCATTTTAAAACACTATATGAATCGGGTCTTTATTCATAAGTGGCTCCCACTAGTTTTCCTAATTTATTCAACCCCCTACGTGAAAAATTAAGCATTCATAATGCTAGTGGGAATAGGGATCCTACATTCCATTACACAACCCCGACTGTGGCACGAAACGCCATGTAATGTTCAATAGGCAGACAACTCTTGTCAATTACATCTTATGTTATTCCCTAATCAAATTTTAGCCTCTTGAATAATTGAGTCACGGCTGTGGCACGACAAACTCAATATTCTAAGTCAAGTCTAACCCAACATTCCGTACAATTGAATCAGTCCCCAAAGGCCCACGGCTGTGGCACGTAACGACCTTTAGATTCTTATTCAATGTACACATCTCTATGTAATAGACAAGTATTTCTTATTTCGAAATCAAATCCCTCGGCTGTGGCACGAAACGACAATGATTCAAAAATAAGAACTACTTTCTACCATGTTGGAAGGCTATGACCGACACAAGCCCGTTGTGTCATTGGCCAATTACTACTTGATATTATTTAATTTTAGAGGGATTATATTACGTTACAATCATAATCATATTATAAAGAGATTCTTCCTTTTAAATTAAATATTTCAAATCAATAATCAATAATCAGGTGATTCCCAGATCGGGTGGAGCATTGTCAAGAGGCGTCACTTAATAACCCTTTCTTACAGATAGAAATCTGTTGTTGACAGAATCATCCTTTCTCTCATATCGAAAATTCATATTCAATTACGTGTTTCATAAACACAAGAATCTCATTATTGTATTCATAATATTATTCTTAAGGTTATGAAACAATTTCACTATACTAGGTTTTCTAACAAATGCCTTATGTTCATTTAAGTTCACCTAAATCTATCATCGCATGATAAACTAAGCATATATCACATATATAAACATGAATAAACATCAAGGTAGGCATGTTACATCATCTAGCACATTAGTCTAAGCATTATACATCTCTATGTATCACATAAAGCATTTAAAAGCAATTAAAACAGTCAAAAACATCTTTAAAACACTTCATGGAAATATAAACAGTTCAAAACTTTTATATAAACTAAAATTGATCACTCCATTAGATCCGTCTCGGAAAAACGAATCCAACGGTATATTGCACACCCAAAACGGAGTTACGAAACTCCCAGAAAATCAATTTTAATATCAACAGACGGGCTGTAACGCATTACAGGAACGCGTTACAAGCCCTGTAACGCATTCTGGTGATGCGTTACACCCCTTTTAAGCCATTAAAGGGTGTAACACATTCCGTGAATGTGCCACAGGTGTGTAACGCATTCCCGGAATGCGTTACACCCCTATTTTTTTTTGTTTTTCAGCAGCCGCCTGTTGCTTCTCGAACTCCGTGCGTGTCAGACATATCTGTCTTCTTCGATTGTTTTTCTCCGTGCAGCACAGAAACAATAGCAGACAAAGTACAGATGCAGATATATATACATGCTTTCAATTTATATATATATATATATATATATGATTTATTTAATTACGAATTTAATTGTAAGAACTTCAAAAATTCATAATAAAAAATCTATACATCCTAAAATTATGAAAAAAATACCCAGACGATCTACAACACTTGTAGAACCCAGATCAACACTCAAAATTATTCTGAGAAACGATTTCTCATCAGACAAAATTAATCCATAATATAGCTTGTAAAAATCATAATTAATTCATACAAGCACATAAAATTCTGAAATTTTCAGCTGAAATTTTCCCATAAATATTATTATTATTATCCCATTTATTATTCTTATTAATAATTAAAACACCTTTTAATTATTAATCCTTTTTCTAAACACTTTAGAAATAATTCTCTCTCTTGATTTAATTTCCAAAAATTAAATCCTTTAATTAATAATATTAAGAACTTTTCTTAATTAATTTATAATCAATTAAATCTCATTTAATCAATTATTAAATTTTCCAATTAAATATTTATTTCATAAATAAATAATTATCAGCCATTATTAATTAATTCCTCCACCATTAAATCATTCTCTTTTTATGGTGTGACCCTGTAGGTTCAATATTAAGCCGGTAGTAGAAATAAATAATAATAAAACTATTTTATCATTATTTATATAAATTCTCTAATTTATTAAATATGATTAATTAATTAATCACATTTATTCTACATCGTGAGGGATACTTCTCAGCATATCGCGACTATCCGGATAATATGAATTCACTGCTTAGAATACCAAGAACCTATTCAGTGAACAGTTACCGTACAATAAACTCCTTCTACCCTACAATGTTCCCGATTAAATACAAGGCATGGATCTCGTGTCAAGCCTATCTAATTTAATCACTTGCTTAACATTTACTATGCTTAGTTCTATGCAAATTAGAAACTCCTTTCTAATTTCATTCACTCTGGCCAGAGATTCCTGAACTAGCATAAGTGGATCAGCCTTGAACATTCGCTTCCTTCACTGGAAGGGGTAGATCCTTTATTGATCATACACTATCTTCGTGTACAAATTCCTATACCCAGAAGAGCCCTAATAATTGTCCCTGGAGACTAAGAACTAAACCAAAGCATAGTTCAGTGTACACAAGATGACTATGATGACCTCAGGTCTAAGGATACTTGTATAACTATCACTATGTGAACAACTGCTGACACGTGAGTGAACTCCATCAGTTGTTCAGCTGTGCGAGTCATGTTCAGTGAACTTATTCTATAATAAGCACCTACATACTAGCTATAGTGTCACCACACAAATGTCTATGAGAACAGACATCCTTCATAATGAAGCAAGCATAGTATGTACCGATCTTTGCGGATTATTAATTACCAGTTAGTAATCCTATGACCAGGAACTATTTAAGTTTAGAGTTATCATCTTTTTAGGTCTCACTATTATGATCTCATCATAATCCATAAAAAGCTTTACTCTAAACTATGGTATATCTTATTTAAACACTTAAATAGATAAAACCCGTAATAAAAACAAAACAAGTCTTTATTAATATCAATGAAATCAAAACAGATTACATAAAAGTTATTCCTAAATCCTAATACATAATTGGACTTAGGACATATTCCTTTCATTTTGTCCATTTCAAAGAAAGAAAAATTCAAATTCAAGTTCCAAGCTCTGTTAATTGGTGAGGTAATTATCCAAGGTTCCTTATGTATAAATATAGCTATTTTATGAATCTAAGCTTCCATTTCCTTCACAATCTCTTCCAATAATTCAAGGAAGAAGATGGTGAATAGTAACTTTCAAAAAATAACTTTAGTTTTCTTGAATTTTTATGAAAGTTTAAGGTTATACAAGCAAGGATCAAGGTTCTTTTAGGCATTCAAAGCTCTTGTGTTGTGTTAAGAAGCTTCAAGAAGGTATAAACTCCAAACCCTAGCTTTAGTTTTGAGTATTTAGGAATGGTTATGATTGATATACTATATGTGAAGCATGATGCTTGTTTGTTTAAAGTTTGGTTGAGTTTGTAGAGATTTTGATGGTTGAATCTTGGTTATTAGTTAATGAACCTTAGTATGGTTAGTAGCTTTTGTTGTGATTGAATGAGTTGGTTAAAATATGAAGTAATGGACTGATGTGGTGAGGTTTGGAGGGATTTTGGGTTGTAATGTTGATTGTGGGTTGATTGTGGATTGATTTGGAGTTGTACAAATTTGGTAATCGCGTAAACATAGCCGTCGTAATGTCCGATTATCTTAGACTATTTTTGTTCATAGAATCATGACCCGAGAACTCACTGTTAGGTTTTGACCATTGCCATTATTAGATAGTTCATGTTACGAGCTTCGTTTTGATATATGGTACGCTTGAATCCGATGTACGTTTTAGGAGAAATGGCCGTTTTAAGTAACGCCGTTTCGCGAACGAACCATTTCCCCTCGCCTTACTTTGAAACCTTGGTTAAGGACCTTAAATGACTAATTGGGATATGAAACAATTATGTTAAGTGGATTAGGTAGTTGGTAGGGTACTTGCGAAAGAATCGCCTTAAAACCCTTAATGGTTAATTTATTAAAAATGGTGGAGCCGAGGGTACTCGAACGACTTATGTGATTTGTTAAGCGTAGAAATGACCATAAGCAAACGTTAGGGTTCAATTGGTTAAAGTCTAGTTTCTTAAGCGACCGTGGTTTAATTCCGGCTTATGTTGTTGTTCATAGGTTACCGGACCCACTCTAAGCTTAAGTCTACCCCGGAGCACTCAGACAAGTTTTCTACCCGTTATACTGTTGTTGTAATGTATACATATGTATATGCATTATCTTGTGATAGATGCATGGTGGTTAATTAGCAAATCTTGCGATATATTGGAGCATGTGATATGGTATATATGCATGTCTATTTCGTAATCTTGATATATATATTGTTGATTCAATTGCTTATAAGTTGCATAATACCTATGCTAGAGATAAGCAGTAGTTGCGTATACCCTTAGTATAGGGGACCCAAAGGTGAACATTTTCTAAAACCGGGAGTCGATGTTCCCGAGTATATTATATATATATTTATATATATATATATATAGATATAGTTTTCAAAACTATGAATCGAATAAGGTTTACTCGATAACTTTATTTTATTAATGAATATTAATTTGAATATTCATTCGAGGGCTTATGACTCCGTCTATTTTATTAATGAATATTATTTTGAATATTCATTCGAGGACATATGACTCCGTTTATTTTATTTAATGAATATTATTATTTGAATATTCATTCGAGGACTTATGACTCCGATTATTTACTAATTATTATTCTTTATTTTATTAAAGAATAATGTGTCGATAATCAAACTCACTTTTGATTATTCAAAAAAAAATCCTACTTTCGTATAAGTATATCTTTGGTTATTTAATATTCATTTCAATTATGAGTTTTAAAACTCCTACCTCGATTATTTTTATAAGGATCACCCTTATGGGAATATTATTTAAATAATAATATTCAGATATTTTCTAATATATCGGGACTGATTTATTTTATTAAATCAGCATTACTCCAAACATTCTTAAAAATGTTTTCGAGTCTTCAAAATGATTTTTAAAGGTTAGGGCGGATCCCGAAACTCATTTTTTTTTATATTTAAGATCTTCCTTTCGAAGGGGATTTAAATACTCGCTCAAAACCTGAAGGATCCAGCTCTGTGGTGTATTTTATATTCGCAACAAAGTTGTTGTTTTGATAAAAGAGTTTTTGATTACTTACCCAACACTCGGGAAGTAAAATTCTTGGAACAAGTTAATCCATTAACAGGCACCGCCTGGGAAATATCGGTGAGTTTTCCATTCCAACTAGATACGACTTCTTGGAGGAGCCGTATCAACAAGTTTCTACTTGGGGAAAGGGGGGACAAGCTTTACGTTTCAGAGTCATGGATTTCATCTGAACTAGGAGTGGCGTAAGTGGTCGAGTGGCGTCGGCCCAGCCTTATTATATTGGCCCAAATGGCCTGGAAGTTCCGTTAAGACGGTCCATTCCTTAGGAGTCCAGTGTTCGATTGACAAGTAAATCCGACAGGTTCTCCTCTACATGTAGAAAATGGTGGGGTTGCACTACTACGACTGATCATCGTAAGTGGTCTTCCTGGCGCGGCAAACTCCCGTAATGAGTTCATCATCCAATTGGATATTTCTGCAACACTACCCAGAGCACTTCGATAGAAAGGCTACGGTTGGGCGATTATTGAGTGTTGGCATGATCGAGTTTTCAAAATGATGTTTTCATCAAATGAAGTATCTCGTAACTTCATTTCATTTTGATGATATTTCAAAGATTAATTCTATACAAGTTTTGTCGTGTAGCTTCATCTATGGGATGAACTAATTATAACTTGAATGGTGGTAGTTCAAGTAGTATTCGGAAAACATTTAAGTATATTGGAGTATCTTGTAACTTCATCTTTTCAACTTAAATCTGGTTAATGATTATCTTATGCATGACAAAGATTTTCACAAAAACGTTGAGACAAGGTTAGATATAAGAGATCACCTTGCAACGATATTTTTATACAGTTATAATCTGGAACTCTGTGTATATTATACATGGAAGAGGATTTAAAAATTCTGAAAAGTATATATATATATACTAAATATTTTGCGACTTGGTCGCATTAAGAGATCAAACTTGGTTCATTTTTTCTTGACCAAGACTTTCATGAGTACTATGAGGATGGTCATATATTGTTAATTATTATACATATTATTTCGGTGGGCTTGTTGCTCACCCTTGCTTTCTTCTTTCATCACACAACATCAGATAGACAAGATGAACATGACCAAGCTCCCAATTTGCGAGCGGATAGGAAACATTCCGCAGTTTCCAATAGGCGTTGATGTCGCTGTAGCTGAGGTAGGAACTACCAATAGGCTAGGCTTTCAACTTTTGATGTACCAGACTTATGTATCTTTATGAATTGTAATAATGGCAAAGAAATGTAAATTTATTCAGAAATTATTTTAAGGTGTAATGGCATATAATTGTGAAATAAAATGACTCGTGTTATTTTTTGGATATTCATCTCTGAGACTATAACTTGTGGTGTGTGTGTTTATTGTGGGGTCACAGTATAGAGTAGTTGATTGTTTATTAAGATTGGGTGTTATTAAGGGAAATGGAACTCGTGACAACCCGGATCCCCGACCCCGGATTTGGGGGTGTTACAATCACTAGCCCTCACAGTAACCATCCAGCCCGTAGAGTATTTTAATGTCAAATCATTTTGATTTCAAAATATCCCAATTCGGGGTTCGCAAATAACCCGAAAAAATAGGTATTTTCTCAAGAGATCAATCGATAATATAAGAACAATAATAAAAAGGACTTGAATAATTAAGAGTAATTGCAGCGAAATATAAAATAGTTACCTATTCTGAACTTAGAATTGGAATGAAGTAATTGCAGTATGTTACGAGAAAAGTTAGGAATACTTGCCTTGATAAGCTTTAACCACTATTACTGGTTGACTTTGGTTCGACTTGAACGTTCGGCTTTATTGTCAAACCACTACCCTATCTTGGATACGATCTCAACACTCAGGTCCTTCGATTGGAACCTTGATGGGTTCGACAACTAACCACTAGATCGTTCTTAGTCCGATGTCAATCCTCGGGCCTCCCGACTAGGACCTACAGGGTTGAAATACCCTAATTCAGATAATCGTTTAAGCTTAACATAATATCACTATCACTTCTACCCATACGATTTCTTATCCCGTCTCGTATTTATATGTATTATTGAAATACACATAGAAATTATGGTTCACATCTTCGAAACTCAGTTCGATATTTATTTTCGGAAAGTACGTATATTCGTTGTTTGAAAATAATAGGGTAATTGATTATAAAATATTTTGTCACAACATGTAACACCCCTAGATCCGGGGTCGGGGATCCGGGTCGTCACGGTCTTTCTTTCCACAATATCACTTCACTTAATTAATAATAATAACCTTATGCTGTGACCCCACACTAACACACACCACAACCCGTTATAGTCTCAGAGATGAAATTGAAATAAGTACAAGTCTTTGAATCCACAATTTAAAATTATTATAACCCAAAATGATTACTTGATAAATTTACAGTTAATTTCCATTATCTGCCACAAGTTATAATTATACATAATTGATTCTCAAAAATAGAATGCCTGATCTACCAATAGATCTACCTCTGCAGCTATAGCAGCCACAACATCATCGGGAAGACGCGGGACGCTTCCCACGCGCTTGCGCTGGGTCTGCTGGAGTCTGGCCATCTTTCCTAACTGTTGTTGTGTGATGAAGAAATAAAGCAAGAGTGAGCCTTACAGCTCGCAAGATAATATATAGTGATAACAATAATATAAGTATCTAAATGGATACTTACTAGAATCTTTTATCGTGTGAAAGATAATTACTAGTATATACTTACTAGTATATGAGCCTTCTCATAGTACTCATGAAAGTCTTGGTCAAAAGAAATGAACCAAGTTTGATATCTTAATGCGATGAAGTCGCAAAATATTCAGTATATATACATATATACTTTTCAAAATATTGGAAGTCCTCTTCCATGCATAATATACACAAAATCCCAGTGTATAACTGTATAAAAATATCGTTGCAAGGTGATCTCATATATCTAACCTTGTCTCAACGTTTTTCTGAAAATCTTTGTCATTCATAAGACAATTATTAATTAGATATAAGTTTAAAAGATGAGGTTACCAAATACCCCAATATACTTATATCTTTCCCAATACTACTTGAACTACCACCATTCAAGTTATAATCAGTTTCAAAAGTTCATCCCACTGATGAGACCACAAGATAAGACTTGAATAGATTCAATCTTTGAAATATTATTGAATGAAAAAGTTATGAGATACTTTATTTAGCCCCGATATATATATATATCCACATATATATATATCCCTTTAAACATTTCCTGGAACCTCTGTTATGCAAAGTATGAACAGAGTTTGAAACATCCAATGAATTTTGGAAAGGAAAAGAATTTTGGCATAAACCCGATATCTCGCTGATCAGGCAAAGATACCAATAAGTAACCTTTTCTACTAGTAGATGGACGAATTCCCCACTGGTCATCACCCTGGTCATAATTAAGACCTATGCTGGACTGCCACTCAGCCACTTATGCATTTGATGGACTCCCACTGAGCCACTTACACAATAATAGACCGTACCCCGGCCTGTCGCTTATGCCGACTCAATGAGAGGGGCTTACTTCCCGAACGTTGGGCAAGTAATCAATTCATTTACCAAATCTGCAACCTCGTTGCGAATATTAAATACACCACAGAGCCGGATTCCCCAGGTTTTGAGCGAGTATTTAAATCCCCTTTAAAAAGGAAGATCTTAAATATAAAAATGAGTTTTGGGATCCGCTCTGACTTTTAAAAATCATTTTGAAGACTCGAAAACACTTTAAAGAGTGTTTGGAGTAAGGCTGATTTAATGAAGTAAATCAGTCCCCAGAATATTAGAAAATATCTGAATATTATTAATTAAATAATATTCCCATAAAGAATAATCTTTATAAAAATAATTGAAGTAGAAGTATTAAAACTTATACTTGAAACGAGTATTAAATAACCCAAGATATACTTATATGAAAGTATTATCTTTATTTGAATAATCGAAAATAAGTTTGATTATTGACATCTTATTCTTTAATAAAATAAAGAATATATTTCAGCAAATAATCGGAGTCATAGATCCTCAAATGAATATTCAAATAATATTCAATAAATAAAATAAGCTGAGTCATAATACCTCGAATGAATATTATAAATAATATTCATTAAATAAAATAAAGGAGTCATACATCCTCAAATGAATATTCAAATAATATTCAATAAATAATATAAAAGAGTCATAAGCCCTCGAATGAATATTCAAATAATATTCAATAAATAATATAAAAGAGTCATAAGCCCTCGAATGAATATTCAAATAATATTCAATAAATAATAAAAGGAGTCATACGCCTTCGAATAATATTCGAAATAATATTCAATAATAAATAAAGTTTAAAGTTATCGAATAAACCTTATTCGATTAATAGTTTTGAAAACTATGACCATATATATGTATATATATATAAATATATATATATATATCCATATCCATATATATACAAAATCTACTCGGGATCCTCGACTCCCGGTTTTAGAAAATATTTTCACCTTTTGGGTCCCTATACTAAGGGTATATGCAAGTTACCGCTATCCTCTAGCATAGGTATTATCAACTGAACCAACAGATATATATTTCAAGAATATGAAACAGGCATGCATATATACCATATCACATGCTACAATATATCGCAAGAATTTGCTAAATAACCAACATGCATCTATCGCAAGATAATGCATATACAAGTGTATTCATCACAACAACAGTATAACGGATAGAATACTTGCCTGAGCGACTGGGGGTTACGAATGGCTCGGGACGAGTCTGGTAACCTATAAGCAACAAGTAAGTTGGAATTAAACCAAAGTCACTTGTAAATCTATACTTTAACTAACTTAGACTCTAACGCTTGTTTTGCGCTCACTGATTCGCTTAAGTCACCCGGGTACCCTCGGCTCCACCATTTTTAATAATTTAACCTTTACGAGTTTTAAGGCGATTCCTTCGCGAGTGTCTTATCAACTGCCTAACACACTCTACATAAATGTTTCATGCTCCGATTAGTCATTTAAGGGCCTTAACCAAGGTTTCAAAGTAAGGCGAGGGGTAAAGGTTCGTTCGCGAAACACCGTTACTTAAAACGGTCGTTTCTCCTAAACCGTGCATCGGAATCGAACGAACTACATATCAAAACGAAGCTCGTAACATGAGATATCTAAACATGGCAGTGGTCATAATCTAGCAGGGGGTTCTCGGGTCCTAATGTTATGCACAAAACAGTCTAAAGAAAATTGGGCATTACGACGGCTATACCTTAGCGATTCCCAAATTTTACCAAATCAATTCAATATCAAATCACCACCAATCAACACCAAACCAACCACAACAATCCAAACATCAACCACAAACAAACCAACCTACCACTCCACCATTTTCTAAGTCAAAACATCCATGGATCATAATTTTAATACCAAGTATGATAACGGCTCAATAATTAACTACAATAACTTACATACATAACTAAACATGCTTAATCTCTCATTCACTAATTCAACCATTAAAACCTCCATTTACAATCCAAGCTCATACAAACTTATAACTTAAATCAAAGGGGAAAGCTTGGTTATACCTTCTTGGAGCTTCTTAATACCATCAAAGAGCCTTGAAATTCCTAAGAGAGCCCTGATCTAAGCTTAAACAACCTTGAACTTCCAAAAGAAATCAAGAAATCAAAGTTAGTTCTTGAAAGTTACTATTCATTACTATTCATCATCATCTTTGATGAATTAATTAGCTAAGAAAGACATGATTTTTGAAGCTCAAACTTCTAGGATAACTAAGTTATAATATCAAGAAGCCATGGGAATTACCTTGAGAATTATGAATGAGCCAAGCTTGGACTTTGAATTTCTAAACCTCCATTTTCATGAAAAAGTCGAAGCTACAAGGTGGGGAGAGAAGAAATGAGTTGCTTGGTTGATTACTTGGTTAAAAATGTGATTAGAATACTTGGTGGAGGTTTAATCTTGGATAAATATCTTGATTAATGCTTGCATCACCATGCTTACTTCACCATCTAGCCACTTGTCTAATTCTTATGGAGTGATGATGTCATCTATTTTCTACTCCACTTGATTAATCTCCCTTGCTTCACTTACAAGCTTGTTTCTTGACCGTTTATTTATTTTACGGTTCGCTTAACTTTTGTTCTCGTTTATCGTTTGAGGGATCATACCCGGGATCTTATTACTTGGGTTCCCTTAACCTTTCTCAATACATTATATTCCTTTTATGATCCTCTCTTATAATCCTTGAATTTAAATCCTTTTAATCATGTTACCTTATACTCAATTCTTTCGGTATCTGGTGGATTTTCGGGAAAAATCAAAGTGTCCGGAATTGGATTCTGACGATCTTTACATACACTTATATACCACATAGAGTACTAATAATATCCCATAAGATCAATAACAGAACCCCTACATAGCGTGGCATGAAAAGTTTTCTCATTCAGCAAAAACACTATTCATAAGGGTTTCAAAAATTTCTCAAAAATTGGGGTTATTACAGTCTCCCCTCCTTAAAAGGATTCCGTCCCGGAATCAGATAGAAATGAATATGGATACTTTCTTAGTATTGCACTTTCTAACTCTCAAGTCAATTTTCGACATTGTGGTCCTACCACCAACTCTGCCTAGTTTGATAATCCTTCTCATAAGCACTTGTTCCTTTTTACTCTATAACCCTTCCTGGTTGCTCCATATAGGTTACGTCGGGTTGCATGTCTATGCGCTCATATGCCCCTATTTATCTGGCATCTGAATTACACTTCCTTAACATTGATACGTGAAACACGTTACGACCTGCTACATGTTCGGGATTAGGGCTAGCTCATATGCTAACTTCCCAAACGTCTTAATATATCCAAGGGTCCAACAAATTGTAGACTTAGCTTTCCTTTCTTTCCGAACCTCATCAATCCTTTCCAAGGGATACCTATAACATTACTAGGTCCCCTATTTCCTATTCCTTGTCCTTTCGTGTCAAATCAACATACTTCATGTTCCTATCTTGGGCTACTACCAGCCGTCCTCTGATTAGATCTATCATATCCTTGGTCCTTTGGACTACTGCGGGTCCGAGCATCTTGCGCTCTACAACTTCATCCTAACGTAAGGGAGATCGACATTGTCTTCCCTTAAGGATCTCATAAGGCGACATCTCGATAATGACATATGATCTATTGTCGTAAGATACTTAATCCGTGTTAAGTGATCATTCCAATTTCTTTCAAGTCTATTGCACAGACTCTCATTATAGCTTTTATCATTAGAACTTTTGCTTCTCACTACCCATCCTTTTCCAGTTCGTAGTCGCTACTACCTTCCGTTCCTAATATTATACGGGTTATACTTTTGCTCGCTAGCGTTCTATAACCTTTTAATAACCATGCCAACCTTAGTATCACGAATGTGTTTCCATTCCGCATACTACCACCACTTTACTACTCCTTTTTCAGCGGTTTCTATTTTCCAAAATTTGATCAATCAAATAGAAGTAAAGGAATTTGTTGAGAGATCACTATGATCATGAACACTTGTTATATCGCATAGTTAGTACAGAAGGTGGCCAGCCTTTAGTACTTGACAAGCAATTAAACAACATGTGGTATCCTACTAGGCTTCTATCACAAAGATAGATAGTCATTCGGCAATACCTCCCCTTCTGGAAGGGTTGTTCTTCTCAGCTTACATGAAATGAAAAGAAGAGAAAAGAACGAACTGAAGAGAATTGTATATATGAAAAAATATATTGCCACAAAATATCTGGCTTGGAACCTACCTCTGAACTATAGAGGTTTGTCATAGGAGAACAAAACATATACGTGTTTATATCAGCATCAAGCATTATAGCCTCGTATTTCCCATGCCTAAATAGTTTCGCTATCCCGTCCATCATTCTATGGACCCACACTCTTCCTTGGGCTTATACACAATTACCTTTGAAACTCCCTCGACATCGAAAATCGAATCTGGGATCTCATTCTAGACATCATCATTACTTGAATTCTATGCCCGCACCGCAACCTTCCTCGTATAATAATACGACTCTCTATTGATAAGAAAGAATAATTATTCACTAGGTAGATACTCTACTTGATTAGTCTATCAATGATAACTTATACACTACCACGACCCGATTAGTGGTACTCAATCTCAACACCCATTCCAATGCAACTCTCACGGTTGTAATCAGCTTATTACTCGCAGAATCATTGCTGCCTTACTATGGTCCACCACTGACCTACTGTAGTCATTCATTTTCCATGAAGTCTTAATAGCTAACCATACGGAGTCCATCCATGTCGTATCAAATCCTTCTAAGGAGGTAACATAATCACCATTCACGATTCATGAAGAACACTCCTGATTCTGACACACATACATGACATGAAGCAGATAAAATTGCAGAAGAGTTTCGCTCAAAGCAACGATAGCAGGTTAATACCATTCTTAATCATATGCCTTCAATAGAAGACTTAACTCAAAGGTTTGTTTGGTCCTTTTTGGAATATGGTCCTGGCTTATTCTCAAGATAGTATCTTCTGAGATAGATAGCCCGCTCATGGCGATTACACGAATTAAACCTTTACCAACTACTATTACGGCTGGGTATTGCACAGTCATCAGAAGGAATGTCAATCTTCCAAACCATAATTCAACCTTCACACATTTTTTTTTTTTTAACCATCATCACTGTATTCTTTTGGCACACACGCCTATAATTATCCACTTACCTTTAAAGTGTCGGCCACCTCTTTGGCCTTTCCTGATAGTAAAATTTCCTTACAGTCAATGTCATTTTAACCACCTCCAAATAAATTTTCTACCTTATTTCCGATCACTGCTTGAGTGAAGATGTTTTCCTTAAAATCAGATGGGAAAAAAAATATCACCATTTTTCCATAAGTTATTGCCTCAGTCTTTAGAGGCTAATCACTGTCAAGACTGACTCTCAATCATACTTAGAACATTTTTTTTTTATCTTAAGTCCTAATTGCCCTGAACAATTTCGACCATTACTGGTTCGATCCATACTTTCTCGTGGTTTAACACGTGCCCCACTTGGCATCATTATAATTACGTCATATTCCCTTTATCCACATTTCTATTCTTGAGAATTTTGAATATTACCTTTTTCCTTATAAAACCTCTAAGGTTATCCTTCAATCGTTCCTCCTGTATTCCCTAGATACAGGGCATATCACAATACCATTTACTAATAGTAGAACCATTGTCTATATACTTCTGCAAAATTTCTCCACTGATTCTTAAAGGTTGTTGTTACCTTAACCCTTTCCCAATCATACTGTCCCTATTAAGGGTGACATGCCAACCTTTATGCAGTCCCCTAGGATTCATTTTAAGTTACCAATGTTCTATCCTTAATTCCACCTTTAAAAGGTACCTGCATCCTTCCACGAATAAATCAAGTCATATATCCCTGATAAGGGTATCTTATTCAATCATTTCCACCTCGATAGTCTATACCGAATTTCACAATAGCATCCTTATTCAAGTTAAGGTCAATCCACATGGCCTCCAAAAGATAAAAATTGTTATCCGCTTTTCTTTCCTGATTTGGTAATGATAACATGGACGTTCTGGAAGATATTGGTCGTGTTCAACGTGAGCTTCTTCTTAATAATTCCTTATTTACTTTTGTTGTTTATCTCAACAGTCATCTCAATGTTGGGATATCTTTCATACCTGGCGTCTCCCTTTCTGGGTATCGAGCCACCGGTCTTACATTTCACATTATTGAAGGTCACTTCCTTCATCCAACTTTCCTACTTTCTTGTCTCCTTAGTCTATCCGCGTCTTATTATTTATCCTTCGAACTATCTAAAGGTTTCCTCGAATCCTCCCAACTTACAGGGGATAAAATATATGTATCTCTTATACCTTCAACCATCAATTTAACTCATGGTGAATCACCTTCATCCTGACGATCACATACTTTTCTATTTCTATTACTACGAGTTCTTAGGGTTTCCTCATACCCAACTCCCTTATCATTAATTCATGAACCAACCCAACATAAGCATCGATTTCAAACATCCCGTCATTCTGGATTCGTGTCCTCAGAACGAATCTTGATAACCTTTACAACTTAGATTCATAATTCATCATACTCGTCTGCCTTTGTTCTGGCTCTAAAGCTTTTACACTATTTCCATAACCTTGGGAAGTACTTTCCCGAAAACAATTGGCTGAACTTTAATCAGTTTATTATAATCTCTTGCTCCGTGCCTTCCTTGGCCTTTCACCAGCAGGTGGTCTCTCTCTTAGGAGGGTGAGTGATAAAAACAGTCTTTTGTGATTCGTCAATCATTTAGAATCTCAAATGATTCCTCTATTTCCTTTAGCCAGGCTCTTGCCTCGGCTGGGTCAGCTTGTTCCATGGAACTCTGAGAGCTTAGCGATTTAAAGGTCCTGAAAGAATTTCTCACCGCACTGTCTCCTCAGGGTGGTGGTTGGGGATAATAGTCTAAGTTCTTTTTAGACAGGTCCATGAATTGCCGTATAGGAGTACCGTCTCGGGTCTCCTTTCCTTACTCGACTTTCTGTTTCCTTATTATGAAATGTTTCATCCTACTCCCCATAATTGGGGTCATCTTTTAATTTAAAATCCTCATTTTCCACTCCATTATGTCATGGGTTCCTTCTATCTTGATGGCGACCTCCCTGACTATCGCGTTCAGGGTTTGCTCTAAATCTTATTCCTCAACTATGGCTCTCATCTAAGTTCTCATCCTTACACTCTTGAACTTTCGGAACCCAAATTCTATAGGAATACCTCATTATTCCCTTATCATCTTTCTTGGTATTAATCTTTTATCTAATTGTTGGCTCTCTGCCTTCATTCATCACTTTTTCTGGCACAATATGTTCTTTTCCAATAATTCGGACTGTACTGCAATCTCAAACATCTTTTCGGTACCGGCTCCGGTTACCTTCACTTCTATTTCCATTTTCTCAAAATCTCTTATAAACTCTCCAAAAGACATTATCATCTTGAGTCTCTCCTTTTTACTAAGGGCATCAGCCAACATATTGGCTTTCCCCGAATGATAAAGAATCTCCCAATCATTATTCTTGATTAGCTCTAACTGCCTCCTCTGGCATATGTTGAGCTCTTTCTACGTGAAAATGTACTAGAGCACTTATGGCTTAGGTAATTTTTGCACTTCTCTCCATACAAGTAGTGCCTCCAATCCTTAGGGTAAAACTATTGCCACGAGCCTAAGCTCATGAGCGGGGATATCGAATTTCATATTACCTTAATTGTCTTGACATGTACGCGATTACCTTACCGTGCTGCATAAGCACGCACCCTAAGCCCTTGTGCGAAGCGTCACTATACTTCACAAAATCTCTTTTTCCATCCGGCAACGCCAGCATAAGGGCCATCACCAACCTCTGCTTCAGTTCTTGAAAGCTGTTCTCGCATTTCTCTGTCCATTCGAACTTCTCAGTCTTACGAGTAAGCCGCGTTAAAGGGGCTACTATCTTTACAACTTGAACGAACCTCCGGTAGTGACCGGCCAATCCTACCTCTGGTAGTCGACCATACCATGGTCATCAATTCATCAGTGGTCCTTTATCCAATCCTGTCAGGATCCTCCATGGGATCCTCCTCAATAACTATCCCTTCTAGGACAACATCCTCAACCGCTAAATCCTCAATATCAACATCATCCGGTCCTGCATTAGGACACTCTATCGGATCCACAATCCGATCTCCAATTAGTAATAAAATATCATCGCGATGTTGCTCCTCAACCTCAGGGTTCGGAGTCCCGCTACCATATACGATAACGAACTACACTCCTATTACGATATTTATAAGGGTTCCCATAAGGGTTTTAACTGTCAGTACTACGTTAGGTAGCCCGACTATGAACTTGGCAAGAGTTCTTATTATCTTAGTGAACTTATTATCTTAACGTCCCATCATCTCTGAGGTTTATAACGCTTAGCTCTGATACCATTTCTGTAACACCCCTAGATCCGGGGTCGGGGATCCGGGTCGTCACGGTCTTTCTTTCCACAATATCACTTCACTTAATTAATAATAATAACCTTATGCTGTGACCCCACACTAACACACACCACAACCCGTTATAGTCTCAGAGATGAAATTGAAATAAGTACAAGTCTTTGAATCCACAATTTAAAATTATTATAACCCAAAATGATTACTTGATAAATTTACAGTTAATTGCCATTATCTGCCACAAGTTATAATTATACATAATTGATTCTCAAAAATAGAATGCCTGATCTACCAATAGATCTACCTCTGCAGCTATAGCAGCCACAACATCATCGGGAAGACGCGGGACGCTTCCCACGCGCTTGCGCTAGGTCTGCTGGAGTCTGGCCATCTTTCCTAACTGTTGTTGTGTGATGAAGAAATAAAGCAAGAGTGAGCCTTACAGCTCGCAAGATAATATATAGTGATAACAATAATATAAGTATCTAAATGGATACTTACTAGAATCTTTTATCGTGTGAAAGATAATTACTAGTATATACTTACTAGTATATGAGCCTTCTCATAGTACTCATGAAAGTCTTGGTCAAAAGAAATGAACCAAGTTTGATATCTTAATGCGATGAAGTCGCAAAATATTCAGTATATATACATATATACTTTTCAAAATATTGGAAGTCCTCTTCCATGCATAATATACACAAAATCCCAGTGTATAACTGTATAAAAATATCGTTGCAAGGTGATCTCATATATCTAACCTTGTCTCAACGTTTTTCTGAAAATCTTTGTCATTCATAAGACAATTATTAATTAGATATAAGTTTAAAAGATGAGGTTACCAAATACCCCAATATACTTATATCTTTCCCAATACTACTTGAACTACCACCATTCAAGTTATAATCAGTTTCAAAAGTTCATCCCACTGATGAGACCACAAGATAAGACTTGAATAGATTCAATCTTTGAAATATTATTGAATGAAAAAGTTATGAGATACTTTATTTAGCCCCGATATATATATATATCCACATATATATATATCCCTTTAAACATTTCCTGGAACCTCTGTTATGCAAAGTATGAACAGAGTTTGAAACATCCAATGAATTTTGGAAAGGAAAAGAATTTTGGCATAAACCCGATATCTCGCTGATCAGGCAAAGATACCAATAAGTAACCTTTTCTACTAGTAGATGGACGAATTCCCCACTGGTCATCACCCTGGTCATAATTAAGACCTATGCTGGACTGCCACTCAGCCACTTATGCATTTGATGGACTCCCACTGAGCCACTTACACAATAATAGACCGTACCCCGGCCTGTCGCTTATGCCGACTCAATGAGAGGGGCTTACTTCCCGAACGTTGGGCAAGTAATCAATTCATTTACCAAATCTGCAACCTCGTTGCGAATATTAAATACACCACAGAGCCGGATTCCCCAGGTTTTGAGCGAGTATTTAAATCCCCTTTAAAAAGGAAGATCTTAAATATAAAAATGAGTTTTGGGATCCGCTCTGACTTTTAAAAATCATTTTGAAGACTCGAAAACACTTTAAAGAGTGTTTGGAGTAAGGCTGATTTAATGAAGTAAATCAGTCCCCAGAATATTAGAAAATATCTGAATATTATTAATTAAATAATATTCCCATAAAGAATAATCTTTATAAAAATAATTGAAGTAGAAGTATTAAAACTTATACTTGAAACGAGTATTAAATAACCCAAGATATACTTATATGAAAGTATTATCTTTATTTGAATAATCGAAAATAAGTTTGATTATTGACATCTTATTCTTTAATAAAATAAAGAATATATTTCAGCAAATAATCGGAGTCATAGATCCTCAAATGAATATTCAAATAATATTCAATAAATAAAATAAGCTGAGTCATAATACCTCGAATGAATATTATAAATAATATTCATTAAATAAAATAAAGGAGTCATACATCCTCAAATGAATATTCAAATAATATTCAATAAATAATATAAAAGAGTCATAAGCCCTCGAATGAATATTCAAATAATATTCAATAAATAATATAAAAGAGTCATAAGCCCTCGAATGAATATTCAAATAATATTCAATAAATAATAAAAGGAGTCATACGCCTTCGAATAATATTCGAAATAATATTCAATAATAAATAAAGTTTAAAGTTATCGAATAAACCTTATTCGATTAATAGTTTTGAAAACTATGACCATATATATGTATATATATATAAATATATATATATATATATCCATATCCATATATATACAAAATCTACTCGGGATCCTCGACTCCCGGTTTTAGAAAATATTTTCACCTTTTGGGTCCCTATACTAAGGGTATATGCAAGTTACCGCTATCCTCTAGCATAGGTATTATCAACTGAACCAACAGATATATATTTCAAGAATATGAAACAGGCATGCATATATACCATATCACATGCTACAATATATCGCAAGAATTTGCTAAATAACCAACATGCATCTATCGCAAGATAATGCATATACAAGTGTATTCATCACAACAACAGTATAACGGATAGAATACTTGCCTGAGCGACTGGGGGTTACGAATGGCTCGGGACGAGTCTGGTAACCTATAAGCAACAAGTAAGTTGGAATTAAACCAAAGTCACTTGTAAATCTATACTTTAACTAACTTAGACTCTAACGCTTGTTTTGCGCTCACTGATTCGCTTAAGTCACCCGGGTACCCTCGGCTCCACCATTTTTAATAATTTAACCTTTACGAGTTTTAAGGCGATTCCTTCGCGAGTGTCTTATCAACTGCCTAACACACTCTACATAAATGTTTCATGCTCCGATTAGTCATTTAAGGGCCTTAACCAAGGTTTCAAAGTAAGGCGAGGGGTAAAGGTTCGTTCGCGAAACACCGTTACTTAAAACGGTCGTTTCTCCTAAACCGTGCATCGGAATCGAACGAACTACATATCAAAACGAAGCTCGTAACATGAGATATCTAAACATGGCAGTGGTCATAATCTAGCAGGGGGTTCTCGGGTCCTAATGTTATGCACAAAACAGTCTAAAGAAAATTGGGCATTACGACGGCTATACCTTAGCGATTCCCAAATTTTACCAAATCAATTCAATATCAAATCACCACCAATCAACACCAAACCAACCACAACAATCCAAACATCAACCACAAACAAACCAACCTACCACTCCACCATTTTCTAAGTCAAAACATCCATGGATCATAATTTTAATACCAAGTATGATAACGGCTCAATAATTAACTACAATAACTTACATACATAACTAAACATGCTTAATCTCTCATTCACTAATTCAACCATTAAAACCTCCATTTACAATCCAAGCTCATACAAACTTATAACTTAAATCAAAGGGGAAAGCTTGGTTATACCTTCTTGGAGCTTCTTAATACCATCAAAGAGCCTTGAAATTCCTAAGAGAGCCCTGATCTAAGCTTAAACAACCTTGAACTTCCAAAAGAAATCAAGAAATCAAAGTTAGTTCTTGAAAGTTACTATTCATTACTATTCATCATCATCTTTGATGAATTAATTAGCTAAGAAAGACATGATTTTTGAAGCTCAAACTTCTAGGATAACTAAGTTATAATATCAAGAAGCCATGGGAATTACCTTGAGAATTATGAATGAGCCAAGCTTGGACTTTGAATTTCTAAACCTCCATTTTCATGAAAAAGTCGAAGCTACAAGGTGGGGAGAGAAGAAATGAGTTGCTTGGTTGATTACTTGGTTAAAAATGTGATTAGAATACTTGGTGGAGGTTTAATCTTGGATAAATATCTTGATTAATGCTTGCATCACCATGCTTACTTCACCATCTAGCCACTTGTCTAATTCTTATGGAGTGATGATGTCATCTATTTTCTACTCCACTTGATTAATCTCCCTTGCTTCACTTACAAGCTTGTTTCTTGACCGTTTATTTATTTTACGGTTCGCTTAACTTTTGTTCTCGTTTATCGTTTGAGGGATCATACCCGGGATCTTATTACTTGGGTTCCCTTAACCTTTCTCAATACATTATATTCCTTTTATGATCCTCTCTTATAATCCTTGAATTTAAATCCTTTTAATCATGTTACCTTATACTCAATTCTTTCGGTATCTGGTGGATTTTCGGGAAAAATCAAAGTGTCCGGAATTGGATTCTGACGATCTTTACATACACTTATATACCACATAGAGTACTAATAATATCCCATAAGATCAATAACAGAACCCCTACATAGCGTGGCATGAAAAGTTTTCTCATTCAGCAAAAACACTATTCATAAGGGTTTCAAAAATTTCTCAAAAATTGGGGTTATTACACAACACGTAACTAGGTTCGTATGATATAATTATTTACTTTCGTTCGACGTCTCCGATAATTATAGGTTACGTTCCCGTATTTTCGGAATTAGTTCCCGAAAATCGGGCTGCGTCTCCTTTGTTTATCGGCCTACTCGTCGAAACAATTCGACGTCAATCACAATCAACATCCAATCCAATTTGCAATCCCAAACACCTGTATGACTTATAATAATATCCGATTTTGATTTCAAATTTAATTTTACAACTAATTTTATTTATTTATAATTTAGGACTCAGATTAAAATCATCATCGTCCACCGTCGGCTCGCCGAGACTCATTGCCGATGGCACTAAAATTCGCGGGTTCCCATTTATAACGGATATCCGACACGAATTTCACCGATATATCAAATAATTCCCACATAAAAATATATTTTATTTTCACGAACCAATCAATTAATTTTTCTGCAGAAATTAAGTATAATGAAATAATTAAAAGAATCCAAATCAAACACGCGCATACAACCGGAAAACATCCCGCCACTAACATGCGCAACCACGAGCGGGTGGCCGGAAAAACATAGAACCGACAACAGTTAATCGGAGCAAAAGCACAAGCCTACACACAGGACTAACAACACACACACACGCATCGATGACTGCACAGACACACATATACAGACTGAGATACACGCGCAAAGCACGAATACGCGCCACCGCCGTCACCTCGCCGGAGAGCCGGCGGCAACAGGGCGGCCTGGATAGAAAACGAAGGCAACCACTCACCGCAACAGAGGTTTCAGGTGGAGGAGAAGAGAGAGAGACTCGAGAGATTCGGCAGAGAGAGAGAGCCGATTGAGAGAAAAGAGAGACAGTGAGATTGAGGAAAGGCAGGAGAAATTGAAAGGGAAATGAATTGGTAAAGATTAATCTTTATCAGATTGCTAACCCGATCTAACATCAAAATTAACAATTTATCTAACCATTTACGGGTAAAGATACCCCGAAAATTTGCGAAAATAGTTTCAAAAATCTCGGAATTATTTAAAACTAATCATATAAATTTTCAAAATTTTTAAATCATTTTTGGAATGCGCAACCAACCCGCATTTTGTAAATTTAACGAACAGACGTGCGGGTAAATAAAAGTCAGAAATATACCAGAATAATTTTAAAATTCTCAAAATATTTAAAAGTTAATAGAATATAATTTTCATGATTTTTGAAATATTCTGGAATTAAATACTGATTTTACAATTAAATGCAATTCAGAAAATCATTTAAAAATTAATAATCAATAAAATATTAATTTCTAATTTTATAAACTCTTAAAAATAATAAATAAAATTATAAAGCAATAAAAATAATTTTTTGAAACAATTTTAGCATTTATGAGAATAAATATTCAATAAAATTACTTTAAAAGCGAAATAAATTCATACAGCTCAATAATTAATTATATAAGAAATTTTCGTACCTAATAATTACCCATAATTAATAATAGGGAAACACACAGCTAACAGAACCATCACATATTTCATTTATTTAATAATTCCATGATTACATTTACATATCGGATCCGAAATTAGATTAGTTAGCCGCTAAGTAACCATGAAAACGATATAATTTAATACCACATATGGATAATTATCACAACCGAACTTCCTATAAAATACTTTATACAAAAATAAAGTAATATCATCCCGTCTTTCGAGAATACGGGTTTTATAGATCTATAAAAATGGTTAGTGTATCGAAAATTTTACGCCGGGTCTCGTACAGGTCAAACCGTACCTCGGATCGAAAATGTGAAAACACAGAAAGTGTTCGCAATTATCAAATTAGGTTAGGAAGAAGTATTCTGAAGAGTTTCGGGTTTTAAAAACGCAAAAACGGTTGAAGTGAGATGATTTCCAATTCTAAAAAGTAATTTTATAGTTACTTCAAAATAATCATTATTAATTATATAAATCCTTATAAAATCATATAATAATCCAAGAACTACCAGAAAAATACCAAAATTATCTATATTTTATTTTGGATAATTAAAAAAATAAAACATCCTAATTTTATCATGTATAAACACCCAAACTTCAATATCAATCATCATATAATTCACCAAAATTCACATAATAATTAAATAATAATTATTTATTAATAAAAATAATTACACGATATTTTCCGGATGTTACACTTCCTACTCTCTCCATCTTCTCTCTTGGTGGCTAGGGCTTTTTAATAAAAGTCTTGCATTAAAAATCAGTCACACAAGAGATATTATATAGAGGGTACAAAAATGAAATATAACTCTTAACTAATTAGAAGTTATTATTAATTAAAAATTTCTACTTGTATAACAACTAAGTCTCACATAATTATTTAACAACTGAATTTCATAATTAATATTAGTAAAGTAGAATATCATTATTTATCTAATTAATTAAGTCATACTTAAATAATATTATAAATAATTCAAATTACTTTAATTTAATTTAATTCTAGTTTAAATTAAATAATTCTTCAAGTATTTTTTGTGTGTGACCATATAGGTTATTATTACGTTGGTAACGAATTTTAAATCTAACTGAAAATTGTAAACAATAAGCGGCATCTAGTAATACATCATTGCTACACAAGTAATAATAATTAAATCGATGATCGATTAAACCTTTCGTGAATAATATACAATGTAATATAATTCCTTTAACCACATATTATAGATTAAACAAGAGACATGTAATGTGTCATCCTCATCATAGTTTGATCCAGGTTTTCTTGATCAATGAGTAGACAATCACATCAATCAATATTTAAGGGCGGCCATGTATTTCATAGTCTAGCTCACACAAGAGGCCAGTAATATCACTCCCAAAATTTGGAGGGTTAAATCCTTCCTAGATCATTCATATTTCTCATACAATTCATAATATACCCGAAGTACACTTTTATCATTATCCGGTCAAATGTAACTTTTAATGTAATCAAAGTACATTTATTCTCATATAGAAATATAATGATTTCAAGTTTAAGGATCATTACATCATTACCACCATGAGAATTACTTATGACACAACAAATATGTAGAATCTCACATTGGGTCTATCCAGCACCATGTAAATTTACATCTCCTTGTATTTTGACTTTAATATCACTATACCTATGATCAATGAGAAGTGATCATCAGTCAACAAACACACCAGTCTTAATGCATTATTATTATCCCTTAATAATAATAATACTCGACTAGGGACCTTTAGAAATATTGATACTATTCTCCTAATCTTATTTTTAATTCACGTACTTAGAGATATAGAATTTATATCATATTCCAAGGATATTTATTAATCTAATATTTATATCGCAGTAAATTAAGACATAATAAATTATAAAGAGAATAATCGATAGAACATAAAAATTAATAATCCAAATGTCTTAAACTAAAATATTATATTGTTGTTTCTAGGACACAAACACTAATAAACTAGAGCCAATCACCCATGTATCTAATACGCATGGAAATAGTACGACCATCATGCTTCTGCTGCGACAAAGCCTTAGTCAGTGGGTCTGCAACATTATCATTACAATGCATTTTAAATATATATCTCCTTGATCATTAATCTCATTAATAAGGTGATATTGCCTAAGCACAGGACCAAACAACCTCCTTGACTATTTCAAAAGCATCAATATATTCGGTTTCCATTATAGAATTATCAATATTCTTGTTGTGAACTATTCCAGCTAACATTACCTATATTTAGATAAAACACAAACTAGACCGAGACACATAATCATAATTGTCTGCCCAAAAAGTAAGTTCAGAAACTAGCATCTGCGTAACCCTTTACAACCAGTTCCCTATATTCTCCACACACCAAAAAATAAAACTTTAGTCCTCTTTAAGTACTTAAGAATATTCTTGACAACTATCTAGTGACCCTCACCTGGATTAGAATCTTGTCATGCTCAAAGTATATGAAACATCATGAAAAGTACATATCATTGCACACATTATAAATCCAATTGCTGAAGCATGCGGAACTTTCTCAAACAGCCCTTATCATCTAATGATTTAGAGGGAAATTATCCTTTGAGATCACTATCCCATGAGGCATCGAAACATATCCTTTCTTTGCCTCTCATCCTAAAATGATACAATACTTTATCAATGTATGTACTCTCACCAGGTCGATCAATCTTCTAAATTTATCACTATAGATTTAGATCCCTAATATATAGGTAGCATTGCCTTTGTCTTTCATTGAGAAACTATTTCTCAACCAAGTCTTGACAGCCTGTAGACAAGGTATGTCATTCCCTATTTGTTATATTTCATCTAAATATAATACTATGAATGTCACATGGCTCATACTAACCTTCTTGTAAACATATGGTTCATCTTTGTTTTGAACCAAGCTAAATTCTTTGATTGTTTCATCAAAACCAATATTCCATCTCTTTGAGGCTTGCTTCAATCTATAAATAGATATCAAACTAGCAAACTTTGGATCGATAAAACTCTCAGGTTATATTATATATACATTCTCATCAAGGCTCCCATATAAGAAAGCGATTTTGACATCCATTTGCCAAATCTCATAGTCAAAGTAAGCATCTATTGCTAACAAAATCCTGATGGACTTGACCATAGTAAATGGTGAAAAAGTATCATCATAGTCTATACCATGAATTTGTTTGAAACCTTTTGTCACTATTCATTCCTTATAGGTATGTATTTTACCATCCATGTCGGTTTTCTTCATGAAAACCCACTTGCACCTTATAGGTTTTACCCCTTCAGGTAGCTCAACTATAGCCATACTTTATTTTGATACATAGATTCCATCTCGGATTTTATGGCCTCCAGCCATCTTTCAGGGTCTAGACTGTTGATATCATCTTGGTAGGTGAGAGGCTCATCATTATCCGTAA
The DNA here is from genome assembly GCF_009905375.1 of Apium graveolens. NCBI lineage: Eukaryota > Viridiplantae > Streptophyta > Magnoliopsida > Apiales > Apiaceae > Apium > Apium graveolens. The sequence continues at coordinate 28,569,989 of NC_133653.1, forward strand.
GCATCACATCACCATCTTGAATTAAGAGAAATCCATAATTTCTCTCGGGCTCATGGTAAATCCTACTAGATCTACGAATGACTTGTGTTTCCCGAACATGATTACTTTCAACATTTTGATGTATATTTAGATCTCATTCCAACTCTGGTTCAATATTATCATGTGGTTCTCGATCTTCATTGAGATAACAATCCCGCTGATTTTCTTAAAAAGTAGTTCTCCCTCAAGAAATACAGCGGTCCGGGCAACAAAAACTTTTTTCTCGGAAGGATTATAAAAAATATATCCTTTAATCTCACTCAGGTCTCCCAAAAAATAGTATCTATCTGATTTTGATCTAAGCTTGTCAGAGGCTAAATATTTCACAAAGCTTCATGTCCCCAAATTTTCATAAATGAGATGCTATGACGTTTCTCAGTCCATATCTTATATGAAGTCTTTTAAACTGTTTTTATCGAAACTCGGTTAAGTGTATGTGCAGCCGTTTCTAGAGCATAACCCTAGAAACTGAGTGGAAGATCCACTCGACGCATCATCAATCGCACCATGTCCAACAAGGTAGGATTTCTTCTCTTAGAATATCTATTCTATTGAGGTGTTCCAGAAGGAGTAAGTTGTGATACAATATCACACTCCTTCAAGAAACTCTTGAAATTGAGGCCTTAAGTACTTTCCCCCACGATCTGATCGTAGAATTTTTATACTTTCCCCTGCTTTTTTTTCTACTTCAGCCTTATATTCTTTGAACATTTCAAAAGAATCGGATTTGTTCTTCATAAAATATATATATCCATATCTACTGAAGTCATCAATATATGTTATGAAGTAGTAAAAGCCACCCTTTGCCATCGTATACACTGGACCACATACATCACTATATATAAGTCCTAATCATTCAGTGAACCTTTCACTTTATTAGGCAAAAGAAGCTTTAGTCATTTTTCCAATGAGATAAGGTTTGCATCTTTCGTATGATTCGAAATAAAACTTATCCAAGTATCCATCTTATGTAACTCAGAAATGAATGTCTTATTAATATGTCTTAAACGACAATGCTAAAGGTAATGTTTGATTAGAGTCATCTTACAACATATAAATTGTTAACTAGTTGTGCAACATTATAAGCCTTATCATTGAAAAATAATAAACAACTATTATTTATTTATATAAATTGAAAAACCTTTCTTGTCCTGACAAAAAATTGATATAATGTGTCCGCTACAGGAATGCACGTAATAACAATTTACCAAGTTCTCAAATTAGCCTTATGGGAAAAATTAGGTACCAATTTCTCTAACTAGAGCAACAACTTTTGCTCCAACTCTAACTCGAAACCTGAAACTTGACCCTTGACGGTCTTCTTCTTTAAATCTTCTGAATAGGCTCGATAGTGTAGCTTCCACTAATCTGGTTATTTCCGCAGAAATGACAATCGTCTTCTTTAGTAACACCACTAATAGGTTTCAAAAGCCCCTTAGGATTGGACTCTAGTTTGGCACTAAATAAATTCAAATCTTAACCTTGTATTTCCAATTTCCTTTCCAATTTGCATTTCATGTGTACACCAAAAATATGGACGTAGTTCATGCCTTTACAGTGTTGTTTTCAGCAGTCCTAAAGATGCCTCATCAATGGGTTTTTTTGTCTATCTCATTCATTTTTTTCATAAAAAAACCAAGAATAGAAGTTGTTCAAAGATTACTTGATCAAATCAAGCCGAATCTCTAGACCAATCTTGAAACCCAAAATATCAAGGTATATCAACCTATCATCTTTTGAACATGTGGTCCAACCGGATCTCACTCTCCCTTTTATGCAAATTTATAGTGCCTTATTTTTGTCAAATATTTCTTGACGAGACTATCCTTCAAACATCCTTTGAATGTAATCAATCACATTATAAGCATCAATATGCTCTTGTTGCTTTTAAAGCTCAGCACTCATAATTGCAAGCATGAGACATAAAACATCTGTTACATAATTAATTTACTTTTGGTAAGCATTTTGTTCAGCACATGTTTCATTCTCAGATAGAAGAAATAAGGGAGCGGTTTGAGTGACATCCTTGAACCTGAGGACGATCCTCAAGTTCCTATGTAAGTCGAGGAAATTACTTCGTGTTAGCTTGTCTTTCTCAAGGACTATTACACTAAGAAGTTATTTGTGTTATTTTTTATTAAATATGTACAATATTAAAGTGTATAAAATGAATTAGTGTACAGAAAATCATTAAATTATGTTCAAGTGATTATTTATATATATTCACAATATATATTTCCCACTATTTTTATCAAATCAATATCTAATTATTAATTCAGAAAGAATATATTCTATATCCTTTCTAGTGAGCCAAGATCCATATTTCACCATGCGTTAGGTCAACTTTGGTTTTTCTCCTAAAATATGATTATTTAGGTAGAAAACATTTTTCAATTATATCAACCATATAACTCTTGGATAGCTTGGTGAAATAATATTTTTTCATATTTATCTAATAAATTTCTCCAAACTCTATGCCTTTAAGTTCATAATCCAATTATGGTAACTTATTTAAGTCAAACCCAATATTCAAAAAGTATTAATATACTTCAACACATCTCCCAAGATAGATGAGAGTACCTCGCTTTAGCGAACCCACTTCTAATCGATCTACGGGTTAACGCATTGGATTTATTGGAAGACATCTGATCAACTTAATATTAACTTTAGGATTTTGTTAATTTTGAAACGATCATGATCCCATCATAAATAGATTCACAATTTTTTCTTGAATAAAATACTTTAAATAAATATTCGTCAATGTCTTGATTTCCAGGTCGCGAGGGAGTCATAACGGTCTCGCTTAAAACCCACAACCTTACAACTTCAATGAAGCCATTTGACAAAATCGCCCTATGCCGGAAATTAAGAACATTAGTATTTTAATATGTGTTTCATAAACAGGAGAATCTCATAATCGTTTGCTCATTTTTAAATCTTGAATCGTTACAGATTTTATCTTGTTTAGCAAGCATGACATGAGTGTCGTATCTAATACATACATCTTTAATCTAATTAAGCATGCATCATTAAACTACTATATATCTACATTCATCATTTGATCATATATATGTAAAGTGCAATAAAGTAAACGTGGTTGGTTGTAGCTTCATTCTATGTGATCTTCATCAAGCCAATGACAAAGATCTAGGTTAATCTAAGGTGGAAAATAAATACAAGCTAACTAGTACAATTCTTCTTTCTTGAGTTGTCTATTTCTTGTATTATTTTCTTGGATGGTCTCCACATGGGATTACCCTTAATAGATCTATAAATTTTCATATACATTACAAGAATGAAATATAAAAACTAATATAATAAACTTACAAGAAGAACACGAGTTACATTCGAGATTTAATAATAGATCAAAATAACATGCAATCCGTATTTAAAAAACTAAAACTATTAATCTAATGTCATAAGCCATAACCATCCACCATGCTCAATTAACATTCAAGAACATGTTAAAAGACATATTTTGATCTTAACATATCATAGCCATTATAAATCTAACCATAAAATCAAAATATGACAAAAATCAGAAAATTTAAAATTAAATATGATCACATCAAATCACATATTACAGGGCCTAACGACGTTAAACGCCTTACAGATGAGTCAAATATGATTCTTATAATAAGAACAAACAAAAATCATATATATATATATATATCAGTATATATAAAGATTATATAATCATCGTATGATTATACAACCCATATGAATATCATATATTAAAAATATACATACATGCATATATATAAAAACATGACAGCATGCAAAACATACAAAATTGCATACATGACAGTCATGACAGATTGTTTACATGCTATCATCATAAAACTAGTATACACATAAACGAATTAAACACTTTTCACAAGTAACTCTGATGTCATTGAAGGGTTTCGAGCTATAAAATGCAATGGAAACTATAATTAAAAAAGTGAAAAACCAGAATTTTCGAAACCCAGCGCAGGATCCATGCGAAAAACAGATATTTAATTTGTTGATCATATTGTTTAACTTAAAAAGCTTTACAAATTGGTTGACTAATTGAGATCCAGAGCTTGTTCAATCACCACGCATCCCTCTCTCGTGATCTATGCTCTATCGGTATCGACACAAAAGTTTAAAACCCAGGGATTGAATGTGTACTAGCACAAAATCATTTTTTCTTCCTCTCTCCATCTTCTCTCTTGGTGGCTAGGCTTTTTTATAAAAGTCTTGCATTAGAAATCAGCCACCCAAGAGATATAATATGGAGGGTAGAAAAATGAATTATAATTCTTAACTAATAAAAAAATATTATAAATTTGAAATTCCTATTTGTATAATGATTAAGTCTCACTTAATTATTTAACAACTATATTTCATAATTAATATTAGTAAATTCGAATATCATTATTTATCTAATTAATTAAGTCATACTTAATTAATATTATAAATAATTTGAATTACTTTAATTTAATTTAAATCTAATTTAAATTAAATAATCATTCAAGCATTATTTGTGTGTGATCCAATAGGTTATTATTAATTTGGCAACGAATTTTAAATCTAATTGAAAATCATAAACAATGAGCGGCGTCTAGTAATACATCACTGTTACCCAAGTTATAATAGTTAAATCGGTGATCGATTAAACCTTTCATGAATAATGTACAATATAATATAATCCTTTTACCCACATATTATAGATTAAACTAGAGGAATGTAATGTGTCATCCTGATCATAATTTAATCCAGGTTTTCTTGATCAGTGAGTAGACTATCACATCGAATCAACATTTGAGCGCGACCACGCATTTCATAGTCTAGCTCACACAAAAGGCCAATAATATCACTCCTAAAAATAGAAGGGTTAAATGCTTTCTATATCATTTATATTTCTCATACGATTCATAATATACCGGAAGTATACTTTTATCATTACCCGATCAAATGTAACTTTTTATGTAATCAAAGTACAATAATTCTCGTATAGAAATATAATGATTTCAAGTCTACATTATTATCACTGTGAAAATTACTTATGACACAACAGGCACGTAAAATCTCACATTGGGTATGTCCAGTACCATGTACATTTACATATGCCTGTGTTTTTTTACTTTATTATCACTGTACATATGATCAATGAGATGTGATCATCAGTCAACAAACACACCAGTCTTAATGCATTATTATTATCCCTTAATAATAATGATAATAATAATCGACTAGGGACCTTTAGAAATATTGATACTATTCTCATAATATCATTTCTAATTCACGTACATAGAGATATATAATTTATATCATATTCCAAGAATATTTATTAATCTAACATTTACATCACAGTAAATTAAGACATAATAAATTATAAAGAAAATAATCGAAAGAACATAAACATTAATAATCCAAATATCTTAAACTAAAAAATTATAGTGTTGTCTATAGGGTATAAACACAACAAAATTAACTATAGGAAAGAAAATGTAAACATTACAAGAAATGTAATTCTTTCCAACCATTCTAAATCTGACCAAACATAGTCAAATTTCTAAATCGACCGCGTTTTAAAAAGGTCACCATAAAACCCGACCAGAAATTGCCACATAGTCCACTTTTAAGAGAACTTTGACGTTATACACGTCAACTTAACTAACCGGCGATCAACAAAATCGACTACCTAATCCGACCACATTTACCGTCGATTTTATGTCAAAGTTGATACTCCCAACTATCAACAGTGTAATCCATTTGAGCGGAAAATATTATCATATTAAAACTGACTATAAAGTCGCAGCTTTATGGCACTGAGCATGGAGATGAGGAGGGTGGACTTGATGAAGACCAACAAGAAAATGAGCATGACAAATTTTTTCGTGGTGAGCATGATGATGACGATGGCGGAACAAGTTTGTAGTTTAGTTTTAGTTATGATAAAGACTTTTGTATAAGTGTAGTTGTTTCACACTTAGTTTTATGGTTTGAGAACTAATAATTTGGTTGTTATTGTAATTATAAACAGCATGTACTTTGTGAATGGTTTGATTTTTATAAATATAATTGTTGTTTCAATGTCGATTGACTTTGTTTCCGGTTTATGACTGGGTTAGTGATGGTGTTTTGTGGTTTGGTATAAATACACAAGGGGCTAGAGAGGGTTCCGTTATTTTTTAAAATATTGAAAGCTAAAACCGACCATTTAAACCGTCTGTAAAGCTAAATCCGACCATTTTTTACCATTTGCAAATCCAGTAAACCGACCATACACATACAAATCCAACAATATTCATATAAATTTGACCGCATTCTAAATCATAATATTTAGGTTTTTAAAACTAAAAAAATCTGAAAAGAATCTAATTGAAACAAAACTAGCTCTGACAAGTAATCGGGTTTGTGTGAGGGGATAGTATGGTACGGTTCAGCTCGGTTTCGGGATAAAACCGGAACCACAACCTTATGTTTTCCATTTTTAAATTAAAAACTGCAACCATCTGTTCGGATTCAATTTCGATTTAAAAAACTCCAATTCGGTCATAAGCGGCTCGGTTTCGGTTAAAAAATCGATAAATATAAAAATGAAAAATAATATACAAACAAGCAATATAATAAAAGGGTATCGCTCTTTATTTAATATACAAAAATAATGAAAACTAGTGCAAATTTCGCCAAGTACTAAGTATAATTAATATTAATAGTTATTAATAGAATAGACAAAGTAAAAAACTTAGTTTGCTTTTTTCCCGAAATAGTTATTAAAATTAATATAAACTAAGCTAATAAGATGCTTTATTTATTTTGAAAATCCTGCTGGCTGCACAGGTGATGCAACTTAAATCTTGTAACTTAAACCTCCTTCTTGTGAAAACATAGTGACTCACAAACATATTTACTTAACTTACATTATTCTTAGTCATATGTGTAACATGCTAGCGAAACTAACAACATATATAAGGATTTGCATTAATTTTTAGACAACACCACAGTTATACATATTTTACAATATAACAATACACCTACACTTATTTAAAAATTCATATATGACATTTAAATTTGATATGTAATAAGATATGATATTTATATATTAATATTAATGACCGATTCAGTTCGGTTTTTATCAATTCAGTTAAGAAGTATAATCGGAATCGAGTTATTTAAATTGGTTCGGTTTTTTGTTTTTCGGTTTCGATTTTGGATTGGTTTTATTCAGACCGATTTTGTCCGATTTTACCCAATTTTGATTCTATTTTAATTTTAATTCGATTTTTTGCTCAGCCCTAATTTATACAAAATAAATAAGTTTTACTTTGTTAGGTTTTCTTTTTGGAAAAATGACGTGGTTGCCCGCCGTGGCAAGAACACATTGACTCTGACCGACACACAAGGTCAAGAGTAATTTTGCACGAAACCGACCATTGTTAAATCAATAAATAACAAGATCAATTTTTGTGCAAATTTGACCACTTTTTAGGCAAAACCAACAATTTTGCCTCTTAATTTTGAATTTATATATTGTAGTAATTCATGCATATGAATTTGATTATTAAAATATAATTTTTAAGAAATTAATTTTTTAATAAGTGGGATATTAAAATTTAGGTTTAAATTTAATATTTGATATATGTGGTTTTTTTGCTTATGCATTTTGTAGATGCACGTACATATCAAACTCACAGTATTAATTTACTTTTAACATATTAGTGTTAAATATAATATACTTTATGCTCATCTTCACTTTTAAAAAATTTTATTATAATTTTTTGTAACCGTGTTAAAAGATAGTATATAGAAAATATTTTACACCTCACCCTATCTCATGTCCAATTGAATTTTAACATATTCAGAATTAAATGTATAGTATTTTTTATTATCACAAGTATGTACTTTTAAAATTTTGTTATAATTTTTCCATGGTCACATTATGCTATCTAAGCATAATGCATATTTGCTGAATTAAAAAAATATATAAATGGACTTATAGATTTTTGTGATTTATATTATAGTAAATTTGACTAACCAGCCAAATTAAAAACAAATATATATAACAAGAGTAAAGTTTTATGGAGTCCACCTTTTAATTGGAGTCCTCGGAGTCCATATATGTTTAGCAAGTAAAATATAGCTTAAAATATTGCAAAACATTTTATTTTTTGACAAACATCACTATTCTATTAAAAATCTTGTAGATTGCATACATTTTACAAGCAGAACATTGCAAAAATATATTATTCTACAAAATATGTTTAGTTTGCAGAACATAAATGTTTATGTTGCAGAACATATTGCAGAACATACATATTGTACTGTAAATATATGAAATTTGCATGATTTTGTTGAAGTTATGCTATTTGTGTAACATGTTTTGCAAAATAACACGTTTTACAATATATTTTATTTGCAGAACGTAGATGGACTCCGAGGACTCCGACAAAAAGGTGGACTCCATAGAATATACTAACAAGTTTGTATATATACTAATAATATTTGATATAACAAAAAACACAACATGCATTTTAAAATTTTATATTAAACATAGTATAATGATAAATAACTCCAAAGATTAATATTTAAACTACAATTGACTTATAGATGATGTAATTACCCATGAAGACAAATTCATCAATTTCTACTATTAAAACATGGACAAATATAAAATAAAATATCTTAAATTTAAAAGTGGAGCTTAAATAGTAAAAAGTGGAACAATTTCCTATACAATTTAGAAAACATATCCACATATATACCTACATTTTTTAATTATAGAGCAACCAATAATTCTTTTAAAATTGTATTGTAACTATATCAACTAAATGACAAAATCATAATAACAATATTTATAGAATTTGTAAAATACAAGGTAATTTTTATAGATTTTATAAATAATGATTAGCTTTTGAACTATCTAAATGACAGATATAAGTATTTTCACAAAAAAATGCTTTTAACCTAATTTTAATATATTGAAAATTTTATAATAATTGACCAAAACTTGATATTGTTATTAATAATTATTCTAATGACAACGAGGCATGTAATATGTGGTCAATTTCATAATAACCAAAGTGTAGTTTTATACAATAATACAAACAACAAGAGATTTTAGCCCTGCTAAAACAAATAAATTCAACTAGTAATATTTATTATAATATGCTAGAATAAATTATTATTCTAGTTACAAGCCTATATTCTTACATTGACACCTTACTAATATGCTAGAATAAATTATTATTCCAGTTACACGCTTATATTTTTACATTGACACCTTATTCAGAATTTATTTTGCTCTAACCTTATGTATGTCCATACATAGTCCAATGGATACGTTTAATTCTAACATACTGACCTAATTTCAATTTTAGTAATATATATGAACTTTCCATAAAAAATACACCTAGACCTTAAAACAAAATGCTAATAGTATAGTGAGACCTAGAAAAACGGCCGACTAAATAAGATTTTTATTTTCCTTTTACAAACCTATCAACTTAACCCAAGTGAAAAGGAATGAATAATGTTTAAGAAAAAACACCTATTTATAGAGACAAGCTGTCACTACAAGAAATTTGCAATCACACAACACCTATGAAACAACGGTCGACCAAAAAACCGTTGCCCCAAATTAGGAGACGACGGAGAATTTTTTTTCCACGAATAACTGTTGTTAGACAACATGTAGAACAACGGTTATAGCAGTTTTTCGAAAGACTTGTCTCTGTGGCATCCTCTTATTGAGGTAGACAACAGTTCTTAAATTGCACTGTTGTCATAGATCTTTAACATAATAGTCCAAAACCGTTGTTAATAAGCTAACTTATTGTAATCTCGGACAATGGTTTTGGACTAATTTGAAAAAATAGTTGTTACAAAATATACATATAAACAACGGTTTACGGAGTCTGTTGTATAAAGGAGTCAACAGAGAAGCATTATACAACGGTTTTACAATTTTGACAGAATAACTGTCGTCTGTTTACAAGAAATCATGGCACCACCTAATTGGTGGAAATTATTTCACTTGGATCGCTGAGTTGGCGAAATGAGAGTAGTTGATTGATTTTACTTGGATTGCTTAGTTGGAAGAATGACAACCGTCGATTGTGAGAATTTATCACACAACGGTATTTTGCAGAAACCGTTGTGTAACATCTAAAATTCAGATTGGTTGATAATTAGCAAAATAATCTTTTCAAATATTTTTTTAGACGATCCAACCTTACGGATGTTAACATATATTGATTTTAGCCATGTAAAAAAATAATAAAAAATTTCAAAATTTATCTTGCTTGACTTTATAAGGAAAATGAGGTAAAAGTACAACTCCCTAAAGCAAGATTCGTTGCCGATTAACGAAATAAATTTTTCAAATGATTTTTTGGATGATCCAACCGTACGGATCTTAACATATATTAATTTTAGTCACGTAAAAAAATAAAAAAAAATCAAAATTTATCTTGCTTGAGTTTTTAAGGAAAATGACGTAAAAGTACAACTCCCTAAAACAAGATTCGTTGCTGATTAACCAAATAATTTTTTAAAATGCTTTTTTGGACGATCCAACCGTACGGATGTTAAAATATATTGATTTTAGCCATGTAAAAAAATAATAAAAAAATTCAAAATTTATCTTGCTTGACTTTATAAGAAAAATGAGGTAAAGGTACAACTCCGTGAAACAAGATTCAATGCTGATTAACAACATATTTTTTTAAATGATTTTTTGGACAATCGAACCGTACGGATGTTAAAATATATTGATTTTAACCATGTAAAAAAATAATAATAAATTTTAAAATTTATCTTGTTTGAGTTTTTAAGGAAAATGAGGTAAAAGTACAACTCCCTAAAACAAGATTCGTTGCCGATTAACGAAATAAATTTTTCAAATGATTTTTTGGACGATCCAACCGTACAGATGTTAAAATATATCAATTTTAGTTATATCAAAAAATTATTAAAAAATTTGAAATTTATCTTGCATGTCAGGATTAAAATAATCCTGTAAAATTACCCCTCCCAACAACGAGACTCGTTCCCGATTTACAAGATTAATTTTTAAAATAATTTTTTAGACGATCCAACGTACGGATGTTAAGATATATCAATTTTAGTCATAAGAAAAAATTATTAAAAAATTTTAAATCCATCTTGCATGTCAGGATTAAAAAATCCGGTAAAAGTACCCCTCCCGACAAGAAGACTCGTTCCCGATTTACAAGATTAATTTTTGAAATGATTTTTTAGATGATCCAACCATATGGATGTTAAGATATATCAATTTTATTCATTAGAAAAAATTATTAAAAAATTTGAAATCCATCTTGCATGTCAGGATTAGAAAAATCCGGTAAAAGTACCCCTCCCGACAACGAGACTGGTTCCCGATTTACTAGATTAATTTTTAAATTGATTTTTTCGATGATCCAACCGTACGGATGTTAAGATATATCAATTTTATTCATAAGAAAAAATTATAAAAAATTTTGAAATCCATCTTGCATGTCAGGATTAGAAAAATCTGGTTAAAGTACCCCTCCCAACAACGAGACTCGTTCCCGATTTACAAGATTAATTTCTAAAATGATTTTTTCGACGATCCAACTGTACGGATGTTAAGATATATCAATTTTAGTCATAAAAAATAAGACTATTTCTTGATTAATTAATTAATTTCTTAAAAAATGCTTTTAGGGTCATCTTGCAAAATGTTAATATATATTAACTTTTGTTATGTAGAAAAATAATTTAGAATTTTCAAATTTGTTTCAAATAATTTTATATAAAAAATTATGTGAAATTATTTAAAATAAAAATTATTCTATTAATATAAAGTAAAATACAAATTTACTAGATAAATTTTTAAAATGATTTCTTCAACGATCCAACCGTACGGATGTTAAGATATATCAATTTTAGTCATATGAAAAAATTATTAAAAAAATTCAAATTCATCTTGCATGTCAAGATTAGAAAAAATCTAGTAAAAGTACAACTCCAAACAACGAGACTCGTTCCCGATTTACTAGATAAATTTTTAAAATGATTTCTTCCATGATCCAACCGTACACATATTAAGATATATCCATTTTAGTCATAAAAAAATATAAAAGAACTTCAAATTTATTTTGCATGAAAACTTCATATTATAAAAAAATTCAAATTATCAAACCGTAATGTGAAATATTTACCTAGATTTTTAAATATTTTTTGTAAAAAATATTTTTTCATGCCTGACCAATAACAAAAATACTTTTATTATTTTCTCTCCCCTGTCAAATAATATATCCCCCTATGAAAATTTGGTTTCCCCCTTCATTTCTCGATCCCCTTTACTACTTCACTTTCCCCCTTTACTTTTCAATCTCAATTGAAATTGCCTCTCTCCCCCCCTCTCGCTGCTGAACCGATGCATCACTCTATCTCTCTCTCTCTCTCTCTCTCTCTTCAGAACCGATGCATCTTTTTCAACTCATTCTTCTTACATAATCTGCGCAATTTGTCGTTGTTTATCTAGGCGAACTCGGTCTCTTTCAACACAAAGATGTTAGTCTCTCTCTCTGGGTAGGTGCTCAAATGTTATTATTCACTAAAGTTTCGTAATCAAAAGTAGAGTACACTTGAGTAGATCATTTAGTAGATGAAGGGAATTGATTTTGGGTTCAACTGGAGCTGGCAAGGGTAAGGGTTTGACTAAATTTTTGAAGAATGGGAGGTATGCTCAGCGTGTTGGATCTGTTTCCCCTGTGTATTTGTCTGCTGTTCTTGAATATCTCACTGCTGATGTGAGTAATCTCTCTCTCTCCCCCTCACTCCCCCTCTATTTCTCTCTCTCTCCCTCTCTCTCGTAATTAGTCTCTTTCTCTTTATTATGTATTTATTTATTTTTGTGTTAATTCTAATTCACTGGGAGAGATGTTGTGATATTGCATATATTATGGTGATATTGTGTGTTTGGTTAAAAGAGTCTAAAATCATTTGTTTTGGCATCCAGGTGATATTTCAAGCCACTAGGTTGATTACGGTTGTTAATGTGGTCTTTCGGAGAAAAATAGCAGATGCAGAGTCACTATCGTGCAGAGAGCCATACACCAATAAGCCTTCTGGATCTCCATGTGGTTGTGTTTTGGCAATGAAAGTTGGGTTGCGGCTTGGTTTACCATTGTATGCATTCTTTCCTCTTGTAACGGACCTTGCTGCACAAATTTCTTGTGGAATATTTATGAAGAAAAGTCAAGTTTGCATAATGGGAGCAAATGCAAACAACCAGAATCAAGAAAAGATTGTTGTCTTTTTGGACCTGGTGCCTTTTGGTGCAAATTTTGATAACTCTATAGCCTATATAATATATCAAAAATTCTATCAAAAGGAAGTGGGTATCGAACCTTATTATTTTGGTAAATACGAGGTCTTGTATTTATATTATCCAGGTATGAAATGTTTATTTTGATGTTGCAGTATCAAGTATATGCAGGCGATTGTTTGATTAATGCAGTCATACTTCATACACTGATAGGTCTTCCTGCATCTCCACCTGCACCTTCAACCTTTGATAGTGAGGCATATTCCGGTCTGGATAGTAAAAGGAAGGAGACCTTTTAAGCCCCTGGGGGTTGACGTCAATAGGCAGCAACATAAAAATGGACTTAAAGGTAGTGTACTTGCAATTATAGTTTTGCTAGGCTCTCTGTCTCTAACTCTTTATTGTGCAGTTTCTTGGGTTATGTTGTTCAGACACAGAAGGAGAAATGCCCGACCAGGGTTAAATTCAACAATTCCAATGCCTTCACTAGCAAAATCCTCAGGAAAGACTTGTATCCACTATCCAGTGGTGTAAAGTATAGTCTTTCTTGTATCCACTACTGATCTTGCATGCAGAAAAAACTTACCATTGTTATCCATCATTACAATGATCAGATTTAGAATAAAATGAATCTTTAGTGTGTGAAATATACTTTTAATATTACAGAGGCATGTGCATTCCCACTTTTTTTTGGCATGCTGACCCAGTATTTTGAGTATATATGTTGTCAATTCGCAGCTTCAAAGATTGGCAGTGGCCTGAGTTTTATTTCACCATCATATAAAACTGGCATTTCCCCTTATACTAAAATTTCTTAGCAGCCTGATGTTCTGATTATTTTTTGACAAGACTTCTTGAAGGCATACACTTACGTCTATGATTATGCAGGGAAATTATTCACAAAGGAACTACCATCATCTTGTTGGTCACCAAATGGTATTTTTTTGGTAATTGCAAGCAAAGATATAATCATTTTCATATGGGGCAAGACTGGGAATGCCTTTATATGTGTGTGCAAATATAAGGTAATATATAGGTAAATTCATTATCACAGTTATAGTTATTTGTTAAGATTATTGTCATGCCAGCTTTTTATTAAGTTATTGTTCATACATGCTTTTGCAATTTTGCAAGTATGTTTCGAGTCACGAAATGGGTTGCAACAGATGTTATGTTGTGCATGTTTGGAAGCATTTTAATCCATTGACTTGGTTTTTCTACCTACCTCTTGTAAGTCTGTTTTAGGTAATGAAAAAAGTTAAGTTATTTATTTTCCTTAAATTATGTAATTTTAACAACCCTTTTTATTTTAGTTGCCAAGATGTTTCAAAATTATGAGAGATGTGTATTTGTTTTATGTTATTGTTCTTGGGTAAAAAAGAGCATGTATCTTGGATAAAAAATAAGAATGTATCTTGGATAAAAAATTAGATTGTCCTAGTATACATCTGAAATTGATTTATTTTATACTAGTACCTTGTATATAATGTAAAATTTGTGCACTTTTGATTAAGCTTTTTTCGATACATTCAATTTGATTTAATTCATGTCCTAACTCTAACAAATAACTAATATTGCAGGTAACAGGATGTTAAGTTTGAAGATGGAAGAGAAAAGGAGGGGAGCTCAAGATCTCAATTTCTTAATTGAAAAATGAGTGTTAAAAATAGATTTGTAGCTACAATTGTAATTCTTCTTTATAAATTTTGAATATTAAATTTTAATTTTATTTGTAATTTTTACAATAGGATTAAGACACAGTTTTATTTTAACAATACTATTTGATTTGTTTTCAATGAGTTTGATCTGGTACACAATTGTGTGAAAGCCTTTAAAAATTATTAAAACCATTGTATGTCTTACTTTATAAAATTATTTTCTTCTAACAATATCTTGGTCATTACAAAAACTGGCGTGAGCATAGCTGAAACACAATACCCAAAAAATAAAAAATCATTGTCTAAAGTATTGTTTTCTTAATAAAAACCATTGTTTAACTAGATGAAATTTATACATAAACTGTTGTAGGAGTAAATTCACATAACACTATTTTTAACTATTGTGCCTCTAAATTGTTACAACGGCTAAGAAACTGTTGTTTGTAGAATATTAGAAAGGGTCATATGGGTTGTGTGAATAAAATGAGACAAAGGTTTTATATTCAGTTGTGTGATGTATTTGTTACAATGGTGCGTAACCATTGTATGAGTGCCAAACACACCGCCCCCGGATAGACAACGAAAAATTCATCTTTTAGACAATGGTGGAAAACCATTGTCGGATTCAATATTTCTTGTAGTGTGTCAGGGTAATTTTTATTTATTTTCTATTCATTACAATATACATAGTCTTGAATCCGTTTAGCCCTAACATACCGACCTAATTTCAATTTTAGTAATATATTTGAACTTTTCATAAGAAATACATCTAGACCTTAAAACAAAATGCAAATAATATAGTGAGTCCTGGAAAAAGCCGTCGGCTAAATAAGATTTTTATTTTCCTTCTACAAACCTATCAACTTAACCCAGCTAAAAAGACATGAATAATGTTTAAGAAAAAACACTTATAAATAAAGGATATTTATTCATCTAATTATTCTTTAGAGTACATGTACACTACTTCCGTAAATTTGACTTCATTTATCAGAGTTTTAGTTTAGGTTTATTATGTAAAATTAAATTTCATCAACAAGTCCTGAGAGTAAATTTTAATTTTTTTTAATAAGATGTAATTTTAAATACCCTATAAACAAGCCAAATATTATAACTCATAATCCTATTTATTTTTTATTAATTACAGTATGCAATCCTCTTTAGTATTTCTCACATAGCATTTGTATTTTCATGTATCATGTATGTCTATTTTTTTCTCACATGTCTGACACCTGTAAATACACTAGCTAAACTTCCAAACTTCCATTCACCAAGATGGTTAATTTCATTTCTACCTTAATATCCCAAGAATATTTTTAGTAGTATAGTATCGGCCAGTATTCTAAAAATCCCCGATTAATCCTTAAAAAATATTTGACCCGATATATTTTTTGAAATCCGATTAGTATTTATAAATTTTTTTTGAATTATATATTTCATAATAAATAAGGTAAATATACTAAATATTATTAAAAAATTTAAATATATCTTGTTCTGATTAATCCCTCCGATTAATCCCGATTTACCGATTAATCCCTAATCGGTGCCTAAACCGATTAGTACCGATTAACGATTTTTACAATCATGTATCAACATTTAATATCATATTATAATAAAAAATTTCACCCTATAACAGTATTCAACTTTTCACATATTACAAAATCAAAATATGTAATAAATAAATAGAAAATAATTTTATATCAGATATTAAAATAATATTAAATGTATACATGAAAGGTCAAACTAATATATCCAAATTAAATTTGCAATAATTTTTACTTTTTAGTATCAACCCATACACATAAAAATCAACTATAATTTAATTTTACCATTGGTGTTTCACCTTAGCATCAATTCTTGTTATCAGGTTAATAAAAGTTGTAATTACTGGGTAAAATTATCATTGGCATAATTGAAAAGTACATCAAATAATATTGTATTTCTTTCTTCTTTTTTGGATAGGGAATATATGATTATTTTTTAATCAAATATTAAATGATATCTTTTTCTTTTCTTTCTTTTTATTTGGATAGAGTATCTATAAGATTTCATTTTTGATTCAAAATATATAGATAAAGAAATTTTCCTGGACTGTTTCACCCCTCAGAAATTGTATAAATATTGGTGATCAGCCTTCTGATAAACAGTTGTAAGCAAAGGTGCAAAAAGAGTGGAGAGTGCCCGGAGAAAGAATTTATTTATTCCAGTTACACGCATGTGGAGAGTGCAATTGTATAAATATTTATTCCAGTTACACGCTTATATTTTTACATTGACACCTTATTCAGAATTTATTTTGCCCTAATCTTATGGATGTCCATACATAGTCTTGGATACGTTTAGCCCTAACATACGGACCTAATTTCAATTTTAGTAATATATTTGAACTTTTCATAAGAAATACACCGAGACCTTAAAACAAAATGCTAATAATATAGTGAGCCCTAGAAAAAGCGGGCAAAATAAGATTTTTATTTTCCTTTTACAAACTATCAATTTAACCCGGCTAAAAAGTCATGAATAATGTTTAAGAAAAAATACTTATAAATAAAGGCAAGCCCTTAGGGTAAATTTTAATTTTTCTTTTTTATAAGATGTAATTTTTACATACCCTATACACCAGCCAAATATTATAACTCATAATCTTATTTATTTTTTATTAATTACAGTATACAATCCCCTTTAGTATTTCTCACATAACATTTGTATTTTCATGTATCTTGTATGTCTATTTTTTCTTACATGTTAGACATCTGTAAATAGACTAGTAAAACTTCCATTTACCAAGATGGGTTAATTTAATTTCTATCTTAATATCCCTAGAGTATTTTTAGTAGTATAGTATCAACCATTATTCTAAAAATCCCCGATTTTTAAAAAAATCTCCGATTAATCCACAATTAATCCTTAAAAAATATTTGGCCCGGTCTATTTTTTGAAATCCGATTAATATTTATAAATTATTTTTGAATTATATATTTTATAATAAATAAGGTAAATATATTAAATATTATTAAAAAAAAAATATTTCCGATTTTTGTTTAGATTATTCCCTCCGATTAATTCCCGATTTACCGATTAATCAAATCGGTGCCTAAACCGATTAGTACCGATTACCTATTTTTACAGAAAATATGTAACAAAATATGTAATAATTATTCAACTTTTCACGTATAACAAAATCGAAATATGTAATAAATAAACAGAAAATAATTTTATATCAGATATTAAAATAATATTAAATGTATACATGAAAGGTTAAACTAATATATCCAGATTAAATTAGCAATAATTTCTACTTTTTATTATCAACCCATACACATAAAAATCAACTATAATTTAATTTTACCATTGGTGTTTCTCCTTAGCATCAATTCTTGTTATCAGGTTAATAAAAGTTGTAATTACTGGGTAAAAATTATCATTGGCATAATTGAAAAGTACATCAAATAATATTGTATTTCTTTCTTCTTTTTTGGATAGGGAATATATGATTATTTTTTAATCAAATATTAAATGATATCTTTTTCTTTTCTTTCTTTTTATTTGGATAGAGTATCTATAAGATTTCATTTTTGATTCAAAATATATAGATAAAGAAATTTTCCTGGACTGTTTCACCCCTCAGAAATTGTATAAATATTGGTGATCAGCCTTCTGATAAACAGTTGTAAGCAAAGGTGTAAAAAGAGTGGAGAGTGCCCGGAGAAAGAGTGTGTGTAGACAGAGAGGGGGAGAGAGAGAGATCAGAGAGAGGTAACAATTCATTTTCTTTATTGTCTTGTTGTTCTTCAATTTTTCATTTTCTTTATTGTGTTGTTGTTCTTTAATTTTTTGGGAGTGTGTTTTCAATCTGCTTTTATTATGTGGTTTTTTTTTTTCCAATTGTGTGGGTGTGTGGGCGCTTATCATATAAGCCTGTCAACCTGCATGTTTTCTGTTTACAAAGATGCTTTTTATTATATTTATTTGATAGAATTCATAAGTTCTCGTTTAGATCTGATTGTGTGTGTAGATGAATCTCTCTGTATCTGAATTTTCATTTTGTATTTGGCAGCAGATAAAGAAATTTAAGAAGAGAACGATGTCAGGAGACTTTCCAAAGATTCCAACCACTGGTTCAGCTGCAAATGGCGCCATTCATCCCTCAGATCCATTCGTATCTTTGCAGAATGTCAACCCTAGTGCAAACATCATCATGCCACTCACATTCAGTCATGTTTTTCCATCAATTCCTGTATGTCACGAAACCACAACTAATTAAACATCACTTATGTAGCGTTTAAGAAGAAAACATTTAAATAACAATTGTGTTTGGGTACATATATGTCTATTTTGCATGTTGATATCTATCATGAATTTATTTATTCAGATTCAGGGACAAGAATGTGTGCCACCACTGAATAGGCCGGCTATTGAGAAGGAAATGGGTGATGGCTCAGGCGGCTACGAGCAGAATGGAGAACACACTATGAACAATCAAGACTCTGTGCAACAAACTCCTAACATGCCAGTTACACTGAGTCATGTTTACCCATCAATTCCTGTATGTCACCAAACAACAACTAATTAAACATCACTTGTGTATTGTTTAAAAGGAAATAAACAATTGTTGTGTATGCGTGAATGTACTTTGTTGGGCTTTGCTGGGCTTAGTAATCTAAACGTAGTCCAAGTCCACTTCATGTAATGAATAAGCAGCGTGTATATCGCTCAGAAGAAACGCTCAGAAGAATAAGTCATCAAGAGGTGGCGAGTTGTTGGAGTCTAGTGGAGGAAAAGTAGCAGTGTAGTTCCTAGTTTGTAGGAGTCTTGGATAGCTGTTAGTTTTTGATTATATGTAATCTGTATGCACTTCTAATTTATGCAGTTTTTCCAGTTTATCCATTTCAGTAAATCAAGTGTGTGTCTGTTATTTACTATTACGTATATTGTCTTCATTTGGTATAAGAGCTTTGAGTCTTCAACATCCAACACAGCAGATCGATCATGGAACCCAGCAAACCTAAAGAGGCATCCTCCTCATTCGGGCTGAGCTACCCAATGCTCTCAAAAACCAACTATACTGCTTGGGCGCTGAAAATGACTGTGTTCATGCAAGCACATGGAGTATGGGAAGCCATTGAACCAAAGGATCCCAAAGCTGCCATTGAAGAAAAGATGGACAAGAGAGCTTTGGCCATAATTTATCAGGGTATACCTGAAGATCTTCTGTTGTCTCTGGCCACAAAGAAGACCTCCAAAGAAGCATGGGAGGCCATTAAGACGTTATGTTTGGGAGCTGACAAGGTCAAGAAGGCACGAGCTCAGACGCTTAAAGCAGAATTTGAGTCAATTATGATGAAAGAAACAGACCGATTGGATGATTTCTGTATGAGGTTGAACAGCCTGGTGACGAATATTCGTGCATTGGGCGAGACGGTGGAGGAAACGTATGTAGTAAAAAAATTATTGAGAGCTGTACCGGCTAAGTTTCTGCAAATCGCTTCAGCGATAGAGCAGTTTGGTGATCTGGAATCCATGTCAGTTGAGGAGATCGTGGGATCGCTCAAAGCACATGAAGAACGAATCAAGGGACAAGATGACAGCAACAATAACCAACAGCTCCTGTTAACCGAGGATGAATGGGTTAAACGGGAAGGGACTGAGAAAAAACTGCTACTTACTAGAGATGAATGGTTGAAAAGAACGAATAAGAGTGGAGTCTATGAAAACCGCAGCAAAGATGGTCGAAACACTCGTGACAGGAGCAGAGTTCGATGTTACAATTGTCTCAACCTTGGGCACTACGCTGCAGAATGCAGGAAGCCTAAACGAGATCGAGAACAAAAAGGAGAGGCCAACTTGGCACAGATAAATGATGAAGAGCCAGCCTTACTAGTAGCAGAGATTGAGCAGAACACAAGGGAAACTGTGATGCTGCATGTTGGTGACTCACGAGCCGTGACTGACGTGGGTAAAGAAATTGAGGCTAAGATCGAAGCAAACATGTGGTATTTAGACAACGGTGCAAGTAATCATATGACTGGGCACCGCGAAAAGTTTGCTGAGTTAGACGAGGGAGTGACTGGCCAAGTCAAATTCGGAGACGGTTCCACGGTGCACATAAAGGGGGTTGGATCGATAAAGATACACTGCAAAAATGGTGAAGAGAAGGAACTTAAAAATGTGTACTTCATTCCCAATCTTCGAAGCAACATAATTAGCCTGGGGCAGCTATCTGAGGAGGGCAACAAGGTAGTTATTGATGGTGATCAGCTGCGAGTCCATGACACAAAGCATAGACTGTTAATGAGAGTTCAACGCTCCTCGAACAGACTATATAAAATATATATATCAGAAGTAAAGGAAAAGGCGTGCCTACTTACGAAGACAGAAGATAGTACAAGACTATGGCATCTACGTTTTGGTCATGTAAATTACCAGGCAATGACGGACATGTCAAAAGCTGGAATGGTGAATGGACTACCGGTGCTGAAAATACCAAATGAATTGTGCAATGGATGTCTTCTCTCAAAACAAACACGTAAGCCTTTCCCTTCTGAATCAAATTTCTCTGCACAAGTTCCCTTAGCACTAGTACATGGAGATATTTGTGGTCCCATTTCCCCTCCTACCCCAGCTGGAAATAGATATTTCCTATTGCTTGTAGATGACTTTACTCGCATGATGTGGGTTTATATGATCAAAACCAAAGATGAGGCACTTACAGTGTTTAAGAAATTCAAGGCCTTAGTTGAAAAAACCACATTCCCAGGGATCAAAGTGCTGCGCACTGACCGAGGAGGAGAATTTTGCTCAAGTGCTTTTACCAAATTCTGTGAAGAAGCTGGGATTACACGTCATTATACCGCACCATACTCTCCTCAACAAAATGGAGTTGTTGAGAGACGCAACAGAACTGTGGTTGCTATGGCTCGAAGTATGTTGAAAGAAATGAATGTTCCTTCAATCATGTGGGGAGAGGCTGTGCGACACGCGGTATATGTATTGAACAGACTTCCCACTAGAAGCTTGACAAGAAAGACACCATATGAGGCCTGGTTTCAGAAAAAGCCATTTGTCGACTACCTACGAGTTTTTGGCTGTGTTGCCCACGTGAAAGTGCCCAGCGTACAAGTTGCCAAGTTAGATGATCGGAGCAAACAAATGGTGCATTTGGGGAGAGAACCCGGCACAAAGGCATATCGCCTTTACGACCCTTCTACAGGAAAAATAAATGTAAGTCGGGACGTAGTGTTTGATGAAAAACAGGAGTGGCCATGGAATGACTCGACAACAGAGAGTGCTGCACATAACACTGGTGCTTTCACATTGGTAGACACAGAGCTAATTGACGAAGAATCTGGCAGTAATGAAATCACTCGAAACTCCAGCCACACTTCATTCGATAATAATACACCAGAGTCTCCAAACTCGAGTCTTTCAGATAAAACAACAACACCTACCTCAGAAAGTACAGGCTCGAGTTTTAGCAACGTAAATTCTGCCACCAGTGCTGAAAGTACTGCACCCTTGAGATACAGATCATTACACGATGTATATGATAATACTGAAATAGTGGAACTAGCAGATGAGCTGCTACTGTTGAGAGTTAATGACCCGGTCACGTATGATCAAGCAGTTAAAGAAAAATCGTGGCGAGATGCAATGCAAAGTGAGATTGAAGCCATTGAAAAGAACGACACCTGGGTGCTAACAGACCTACCACAAGGTCACAACGCCATTGATTTGAAATGGGTCTATAAGCTCAAGAAGGATACAAATGGAGAGGTAATCAAACATAAAGCCCGTTTGGTTGCAAAGGGCTACGTTCAAAAATACGGTATTGATTATGAAGAAGTATTCGCCCCAGTAACAAGAATGGAGACTGTGCGATTACTTCTTGCTTTAGCAGCCAAATGCAACTGGGAAGTCCACCACCTCGATGTCAAGTCTGCTTTCTTGAATGGGGAACTGCAGGAGGAAGTATATGTCTCACAACCTCGAGGCTTCGTGAAAGCCGGGCAAGAAAACAAAGTGTATCGACTACTCAAAGCATTGTATGGGCTTCGCCAAGCTCCTCGAGCATGGTATGCACAGCTGAATAAATGTTTGCAACGTCTAGGTTTTGTCAAATGTCCTTTCGAACACGCTGTATATACTCGAAAGGAAGGGAGAGATTCATTGATCATTGGAGTCTACGTAGATGATATCCTCATTACCGGTACCACTGTTACAAACATCGTGCGATTCAAGGACCAAATGAGCAAGGAGTTTGATATGACAGACTTGGGCAAGCTTTCATATTATCTCGGGTTGGAAGTCGAACAGGGACAAGGCTTTATTCAGATTAAGCAAACTGCGTATGCTAAGAAGTTGCTCGAGAAATCTGGTATGCGAGATTGTAATGCAGTGAAGTACCCGATGGAATTCAAGCTACAGCTGACTAAGGATGAACATGGCGAACCAGTAAACCCAACAGAATTCAAGTCTATTGTTGGGGGTCTACGTTATTTAGTGCACACCCGTCCTGATTTAGCTTATTCAGTTGGCGTAATTAGCAGGTTCATGGAACGTCCAACAGTGACACATCTAAATGCAGCAAAGAGGATCTTACGATATGTGAAGGGAACCTTGAATTTTGGTTTAACATACACTCAAGGCCAGGGTAATTATCTGTTATCAGGATTCTCCGACAGTGATCTAGCCGGGAATGTTGATGACCGGAAAAGTACGGGTGGAGTGGCGTTTTATTTAGATGAAAGTCTTATCACATGGATCTCTCAGAAGCAACGCTGTGTCGCCCTATCCTCTTGTGAGGCAGAATTTATGGCTGCAACGGCTGCAGCATGCCAGGGAATATGGTTGCAGAGGGTTCTCAATCAAATTTGTAATGTGAAGATTGGTCCTGTGACTCTGTACATTGACAATAGATCAGCTATCGACTTGGCGAAAAACCCAGTATTCCATGGAAGAAGCAAACACATAGATATTCGATATCACTTTATAAGAGAATGCGTGGAGCAAGGATTGATAATCGTTAAGCATGTTAAAACTGATGAGCAACGTGCAGACATTCTCACAAAGGCGTTATCAGTGGGGAAGTTTGAGAAAATGAGGAAGTTACTCGGTGTCAAAGATACTGCAGGAGCTGGGCTTTACTGATCGTCCAGGAATGCGTTTAGATTAAGGGAGAGTATGTTGGGCTTTGCTGGGCTTAGTAATCTAAACGTAGTCCAAGTCCACTTCATGTAATGAATAAGCAGCGTGTATATCGCTCAGAAGAAACGCTCAGAAGAATAAGTCATCAAGAGGTGGCGAGTTGTTGGAGTCTAGTGAAGGAAAAGTAGCAGTGTAGTTCCTAGTTTGTAGGAGTCTTGGATAGCTGTTAGTTTTTGATTATATGTAATCTGTATGCACTTCTAATTTATGCAGTTTTTCCAGTTTATCCATTTCAGTAAATCAAGTGTGTGTCTGTTATTTACTATTACGTATATTGTCTTCATACTTCGCCTGTTTTGCATATTAGTTTCTATCATGAATCTATTCAGGCTTATGGACAAGAAAGTGTGCCACCACCGGATTGGCCGGCCATTGAGGAGGAAATGGGTGATAGCTCCGGGGAGAATGGAGAATACTCTGGGAACGATCAGCACTCTGTGCAACAGACTCCTGCATCTAGGAGGCGCTTCCGCAGGCATTCTTCCCCCCAGATTCAAGAATTGGAAGCGTACGCATTAAATTTTAATTAGTTTACATTATTAGTAAGCTATGTGTTTCATAAATAAATAAATAATTATTTATATTTTTACAGGTTCTTTGCAAAATGTCCGCATCCTAACCCTGAACAAAAACTGAAACTTAGCAAGGATTTGGACCTTGAACCATGGCAAGTCAAATTTTGGTTCCAAAATAAAAGAACCAAAATCAAGGTAGGTTGTACTCTGGACTCAAATTTATGTTTTGCTATATTTGTTTAAATGAATAATTTTTTTTTATGTAAAATATGGAGAGGGTGCTTTTATTTAATTATTTCACGACCAATTAAAAAATGACACATGAAATTTGGGAATCATTTTAGATTTGGATACTCTAACATTTTACATTAAGTATATAATTACTAGTAATGCTAGAGGCACAAAAAAAATTACAAAAAATTGTCACAAAATGACAGGGCATGGGTGATGTGACATAATAAAATAATTCAATTGGTGCTATACTGCTATTAATGTAACTGCAGGGGTACATTTGTATTTAACCAACAAATATATGACATGTGGCATTTATAACTATTTTAATAACTCATTTTGTACCTCTAGTATTTTCCTATAATTACAAAATTTATCTTGCAGTTGGCTATGCAAATCCATAATTTTCATTGAAAATACATGTGATTTTTATTAGGATGCAGGTATTTTAGTCGTGACTTGTATTCAAATCCGGACTAATATTACTATTACTCAAATTAATAAAAAGTAATCATTTGATCATAATATATCTTCACGATCGTAAGGGATCTAGTAAATTTAATTAATTGTGCAGCATTTGACTTCATGCGACCAGCATCCTAAAGAATGCATTATAATAAATTTAATTGTTTTTTTAATTGTATAGGTTACAGAAAATCAGAGGGAAATTGCTCCTCTCAACGCTAAAAAAAATGAGTTAATGAGTGGTAATAACGAACTCGAGGCAGCAGTAAGCATGAGCATTTCAGACTGCAGCCAGTTATTAAGAGATGTAGCAGAAATTCGTCAGGACAATGCTGAGCGCATGGTGATGGTACGTTTAACTTTTATGCTCTTGCTCGATCAATTTTACCAAGCATCATCATATAAAATGGATTGTACGTTTAATTTTTATACTCTTACTCGATCAATTTTACCAAGCATCATCATATAAAATGAATTTACATGAAATATAACAACTGTAATTTAATTAAATGATGGAACTTAATTTAATGGTGAATTAATAAACGATGGTATATATAAGAATATGATATACTACTAGTGACATTAACAAGAATCGTGTGATTTGTTCTAATTTTGTGATATGTTGCATTAATTTCAGTATGGGAAACTTTATGAGACTATGTCAATAATATTTGCTGGGGGTCCGCAGACAGTGGAAGGGGCAGCGTCTCCTACTTTGTATTCAGAAACACAGGCTATATATCTGAATCCTATATTGCAGCTTGAAGGTTCATTTAGAACTTATTAGTATATATTATGACTTGATACATATTATAACCCAGAATCCTATTATAACTTATTTACTGAATTTTGAAATTTTAGGTGGTCTCCGTATAGATAATGGCTTGTCCATCCAAGCAAGAACCAGTTTGACAAATCTGGCAATAAGACTGACAACAGCGTTTCGTTTTAAAGTAAGCAGTTCGAATGATGATCAATCATGGACTTCACTGTCAGATTGTCCTGAGGAAATTATGAGACTCAGTCTGTGGAGAGCAACAGAGCCAGGATATGCAGTGGGCTTATATCTCAGCTCTGTGTGTTCTATCCATTTACCATACAGCCATCATCATGTCTTTGATTTCTTGCAAGATGCACGTCGCAGGGATCTGGTACTTCTCTAATTTTCATCCCTTATCTATCTATAAGCAAATTCATTTGTAACGTAAGTTAGAATGATTCGTGTTTGTTCAAATTACAGATAGACAATCCTTTCAATAACACTTCATTTCATGAAGTAGCTAGCAGTGGAGATGGTTCTCATCCTGGAAGTCGCATTTCTCTCCTTCGCGTAGATGTAAGTACCATATTTGTTCATAATTTTTAGAAAGCCGAAAGATGCAGGTCTAATCATACTAATTAAACACTTGTAGGGTCCGCTGCTAGCCAGAAGTTTATCAGAAAGTTTGGAGTTCATGCTGCAGGAGAGCTTCACTAACGAGTCTGAGAGCGTAATTGCATACACCTCCCTGGACCAAGTAGCTGCTAGGCAAGTCATGTCTGGTACTGATACATCGATAATTCCCATCCGCCCCCTAGGATATGTTATTGCTCCGAAAAAACAAATCATCACAAATGCTGAACAAGTTTTCGGTACCAGTCGCATACAACAAGAAGAGTATACGTACCCGGGCTGTCTCCTCACTGTTGTCCATCAAATTCTATGTAGCCCTGACCCACATGCGGATCACAACTTCTCACATGAGACTATTGCCGAGCAGCTTCGAAGTGCCCTCCACCACATCAGAGCAACGATTAGCTGTGCCATTTCAATCATGTAATTTTCTTCTGCTGTGATGATGGAAAGATCTTGCGAGCTGGCATAGGGGGTTAGCATAAGTATTGGTTTTTTCCATCAGATTTCTTATGTACCTTAATGGAGTATTTTTTAAGTTTTAAAAATTCCTTAGTACTTTTTTCTTGAGATATTATCTCACATCTTCGCATTTAAGCACTTTATTAGAAAAAAGAATTTGGAAGTTAAATAAGATGGAAAACTTTAAAATGATTCTTTTGAATTTATATTCTTAATTATTGATTAACCGATATTTAAAATGATTTGAGTGTGGATTCAGATGGGTATGTGGGTTCGATGAACCCCAATTGATATTTATTTACTTATATTCCTTTACATAAGGTCCATAATGAAATAAAAATAGTGCTCCGCACATAAAATTGGTTCAAAATTTTGTACACAATAACATGACAAGTGAGGTAGGGTATTTTAATTGGTGCTATTTATGTGAAAATAATGGGTCATTTTAATCATAACTTGATACATGTGATTTTGTTAAATATTTTGTAAATAATTTTGTGCATGAAGCATTTTTCATAGGATAACTATGGCCAATTAATGATAATAATTTAAAGAAAAATGATCTTTAACTAAGTATGGATACAAAAACTAAAATACCCATCATTTGAGTAGCGGCGAAAATGTCCTTCTAAAAGATTCACTGAACACTTATCTGAAAGATGTGTATTCGATTATTAAAATTTTAACAAAGAACACGAATATCTAGAATGTGTATTCCTTTTGTCCTTTTATGTACACCCATGTTAGTATGTGCACAAAATTAAAGTTTTATAGGCTATACGCATGCTCATCTATTACCAACATTTCAAAAGATACAATACGCATTCCCAAAATGCGTCTTTCATGGGCAATTTGGGAGATATTATGCCAATTGATATTTTGAATAATTTAACTCCAAAAATTGTGTATTTTGTGCATTCTTTTAATATGTATTTAGGACAGTTATATAAGTTTATAGTGTATTTTTATAATAGAGTTGTAATATTTTTAATCAAGTGATACAATTACAAATGTAACCCTCGTTTATTTACAAAAGAAATTTGTATCTCACCCAAATTCGGTGAGTATCAAACTCATTAAACTATTTAAGAGGAAAATTATGTGTATAAGAAAAAATAATAATTAATAATTATAAAAGCTATCATTATCAAATTTTGGTTAATATGACTAACAAATATGAATGGTGAAAAATATTTGGACTCCCGGGTCTCAGACCCTGCATCAGCCACATTGTTTCTATGACGTTTTTATCCAAAAAAATTAAAAGGAAATTATTTAGATTTTTGATTTATAAGTGGGTGAATAATTTGATAATTTTATTACATAAAAGATTCGGTAAAAATGTTGGTGAACCTTTTTGAAAAAGTTTAGTATTTTTCATAAAAACATGTAGGTAGTAGTAGGTACTATTTTTCGTAATATTATTTTTTAAAATAAATGGGAAAAATCTTTTTTTAAAGAATAAAGTACGGTATCGATATCTTTTATTAATTAATTCTTCTTTATGATATCTGAGTTAATCATATTAGTTAATTAATCAATCACATATTTTCTTATATGATTTTAACCGAGGGAAGGCCACCCCTAATAATTAGACCAATTAAATTACAAATATCAATCGATTAATCATACCCAGTATATACCCTTAGAGGGGGTAAGATGTACGCGGATCATGCGCCTACTCCGTAGAGCAGGGAGTTTGTTTCTGTGAACCCCACTCACTCACTCACTTCCTTTACAACCAAACTTTCTGGAGGTCTCTAATCAGAATACTTCTCCATCACTTCTCCTTTTTATTAAATTAATTACACCCCCTGATTGCAATAAATCATCACTGGATTCTCTGGCCAACAAAATTAATGATTTTGATCTCTCTTTGTAGAAAATAAATGTGTATATGTATATGTCTTGTATATACTACTTGGTGATTTTTATAATATAATTCGGTGATTTGTTTGATATAAATAAGTGATTTTCATCGTACGATTTAGTGATAAAAGTGTGGATCTGGTGATTTATTTTATATATGTTTGTATATGTATTCATATATCATGTTCAAATTTCAAATGTGTTAATTTTTATTGAAAAATAGTGGTTACTAGTGATTGTTAATAATTATATATTTCATTTACATATATATTTCCCCTATTTTACAGTATTCGTTCAAAACTCAATCCACCAACACTCTTACCATGTACATTCAACTCCGATAATTTTTATTATTTCATGTTATACAAGTTAATGATTTATGTAATACAAACAATGATTAAAAGTTAAATTTGATAATTTTTGAATATATATTCAAACTGATGGTGGGAAGAGAATGAAAGATGGTGTGGATAGATCTAATATATTGGGTTAATTAGAGATGGTGACTAATTGGTTGATTGTAATGGAAGATGGAGAAGATGATGATATATTTCCCGTACCTGACACAAGTGGATTTGGCAAGTGGGTTTGATATTAAATTGGGTTGAGTTTTAATTAATTATGTTAGTTTCTAATTTTTATTATAAGCTAGTTTCTATTTGATCAAATCCATATATATATATATATGTATATATGTATGTATATGTGTATGTGTGTGTGTGCGAGAATGAAAAGCAATACATGAACCCATGATTATATTCACATGATGTGAGACTTACCCATAAAATAAGAGTAATCCCAACTCAAAATTGAGTCTGACTCGCTTGACCCGCTGAGTTGACACTCTGATACATAATCTTACTAATATCCTACTTCCAAATTTATTTGGATTCCTTACTCTATACATAATCTTCTTCTTAATTTTTAATGAAGGTTAGATTTGACAACTAACGCTACTAAGGACTAACCAACTTCAATTTCTTTATAACTAATAATCCTATAAAATAATATTTTAATAAAAAAATTTAAATTTAAAATTAAAATATGGTACATAAAGAAGGATACAACGACCATTTACATATCTTACAA
Organism: Apium graveolens; assembly: GCF_009905375.1. Classification (NCBI taxonomy): domain Eukaryota; kingdom Viridiplantae; phylum Streptophyta; class Magnoliopsida; order Apiales; family Apiaceae; genus Apium; species Apium graveolens. The sequence goes on from NC_133653.1 coordinate 28,600,199, forward strand.
AGTAGTTGTGATAGGCTCCATGTCAATAGAAGGTTCACAAATTATAAAGATCAACTCGATTTTATTTTTTTGAGAAAAAAATGAATTCGATTTTTATTACTTCTAATCTTCATAACTGGATACATAATTACTTTTGATTTTATAAAATTGATATGTACAAGTATCACCGGTTGTGTTTAGAATCTCAACTTGACATATCATGTTGTTTCATAGTTATAAGTATCACGTGTACACGGGCTAGACTAATAAAGATATATCAAAGGGTGGAAAATTGTGTTATTAAAATCACTGGCTCAAGGAAAGCTTGATGACCAGCTCCAAGGTACGAATATTGCTTTGATTCCGAAAAATCAAATCCAGCTCGCATGATAAATATTCGTCCCATATCTCTGTGTAGTGTAATTTATAAGATTATCTCCAAAGTCTTAGCAAACTGGTTGAAGCAAGTCATTGACTGTTATATCTGACTCTCAAAGTGCCTTTATCCCCGGCCTGTTAATTACAGATAACATAATAATTGACTTTGAAGTTATGCACTTTATGAGACATAAAACAAGAGGAAAAGAAGGCCATATGGATTTAAAGTTAGATATGTCGAAAGCATATGACCATGTTGAGTAGAGTTTTTTAGCAGCTATGCTTAAGAAATTGGGCTTTCATCAGAAAGTAATCTAGTTGTTCATGAGTTGTGTATCTTCTGTCAATTATAAGAAAGCGCTGACGACTCTTATATTTTCTGTAAGGCCACTACTGAAAGCGCTGATAATGTTTTATAGCAGCTTAATATTTTTGAGCAGGCTTTTGGTCAATAAATTAGTGTTGACAAGTCTTTAGTATTTTTTAGTAGGAATACTCCATGCTTTTTGAAATCTAATCTGTGTCAGAAACTCGATTTCGTGGAAGCTGTTAATGGAGGAATTTGGTTAACTAAGATTTGAGGTTCGCGACCGGAATCAAGATCTACTTTGATGGTCAATGATCGTAGAAATCACCGGAGTGCGTTGATTTTTGCTTAAGAAACGGCTGAGATTGCTAGGGTTTATGTTTGCCTTCTCAGAGCTCTCAAATACGTACCCTTACAATGTGTCTACGTACCTCCTTTTATAGAGAATCAAGCCAGACGTAGTTCTTGTGGAACAAGAAACCTAGATGGATTTGGCTTCTTATTTCGCGGCCCAATAGGGGTTGTCAAACCAACTTCATATTATAACTCGAACATTAATTTTCTTAGGAGTGCCCGACGATGCAGCCTAGTCATAAAGGCCCAATGCTCGTTTACGACTTCGGGACTTCACGGACAAGAAAACTCCCCCAGACAAAGGATATCCCCATCCTCTACCGCTACTTCCGTCGATTGTAAATGCAAGTAAAACCATGACTTACCGCAAATGCCAAAGCGCACCCTTGTCCCCTGATAAGGATAACCCACAAGACTACATGACAAGTGATCCCAAACGGAGCAGTGCAAAGTGCGAGATAACCCCAGAGTCTCCCGTCGAAAACAACCCGCCGAATATGGGGACAGGGCTCCCAAAGCATACACTAGATGTTTACGAACTTTCCCTATAAGGATAACCCGCAAGACTACATAATGACTCCTTTGACATGTTTTCCGGGATGAAGGGCTCCGGAGGGCTCTTTTCCTTCACGGGGCGCCCCCTGTGAAGGGTTGGAGCCTTCCGGAGTGCTCCTTTATGCCTAGGATGCGCTCTAAGCATGGAGAGGCCCTCCGAGGACTTCTCTTCCTTCCTTGTACAATTCTTATACTTTGTTCACTTCCCAGTTTAGTTTTGGGAGCAACCTCCTCGCTTATTCTTCCTTGTCATCTCACTAGTATTGTGGAGCGGCCACCCCGTGCAGCTAATCGTAGCGGTCTTCGCATACGTCCTCCACTATGGTCGTCATAATCCTCTGTCGTAATGATCATCATAAACCTTCATATATAACTTTACCAATCATCGTCATAACTTTTCATCATCAATAGTCGTCGTAAGCGACTCCCCTATAGGGTGCGTCCTAGGCTCCATAGACGCGTTCTCCAGAGCTTGTCCTTCCTCTTCCACGGCGGAGATCCGACTCATTTGGTTAAAGATCCGATAAAATACCCATGATAATTTTATGGTATAACAAACACCCCCCGATTTTCTAGTTTGTAAAAACACAAAGTGGAAAATCTTCTTCTACTTCCTTCGTCCTTCTGTGATCTTTGTCACCCATAATTTCTTTAGTTCATCTTTTTCTAATAAACTCGCTTCCATACGCGTGAATTCTTTCTTCCGTAAGGGAATATTTTAGTTGATAAACTTCATCATAATAAACTTCTTTCAAATCTTCATGACAAGTGTTTCCGTAAAATTTCTCATTAATATTTTCCGCAAAGATCCTTCGCAAACGTCCTCCATAGACAATTTCCACTAAATTCCTCCATAAATATTTTTCGCAAAATTTTTCTTCCTTCCCCCGTCCGAGCGTATACGGGTACGCCTTACCCCCTTGGAATCTATTCCGGGGGTTCAAATTTCAAAAATTTTTAAATTTTGCTTCCTTTTAATACTTCTTCCTCCTTTATTTCATTCTTAGCTCCCATCTTCCAAAATACCCAATCTAAGGGGCATTAACCCATTTCCTCCAAAAATCTCAAGAAGCTCGGATTTAGCTTGTCCTTGGCTCCACCTTTGTTTTAACTTCAACCCACTTATCCTCCATCTTCCAAGGTACTCTTCCATGTCTCTCTTTTCAATTTCTTCCAGGTATTCTTCTAGATGTAAAAAAATTGAGCTTCTTGAACTTCCATGTTTATGCCATGTTTTGTATGTATATGTTTGTATAGGTTGTATACATAGCTTGTTGATTCTTGTAGATGCACCAATATAAATTCCCGATTGTGTTTATAGGTTGAATCTTGAAATTTAGTTCATAAAAATTCATACCCACACATAGGAGGGCCCGAAGCACGTTATGGGGGCTCTTGGGTCGCGATCCCCTTTTCCCCGTACAGTGTGTGCCCGAGACACGTCACAGCCGCGGCCGCCACCTCTGCACAATGCGGGGCGCGCCCGGAGCCTTGACGCTCTTGGGTTGCGGCCTTCGATTTTCTTTTTTTAAAACGCAGCGCGCCCGAAGCTTTCAATGTTGCTCGGGTCGCCGCCTCTGTGGAGTGTGGGGCGCGCTCGGGGCTTTGCAACTCTCGGGTTGCGGCCCTTCGCGTAATATAGGGGGCGCCTAAGGCTTCTTGGAACTTCTAGTTTACGTCTTAGCTCCTCCAAAATATACTTTTATTTTTTTAGTGTTGTGACGTGTTTTAACATTTTTGCTTATTCTTATCGCAGCTGGATGACGATTCGCCTACGTATTTCTATCCGCTCGTGGATTTTAACCGCAAGCTGGGGCTTTCCACAACTCCACTATGGTCATCGACTCCTTTTTTAGATTCGTACTTATTTCATCTCTCGGATACTTTGGTAGACGGGATTGGATGAGGAGAGATTTCTATGGGTATTGAGCATGAGGCAGCTACTTCCGACATATTTTCTGGACCGCATGCTCCGAGTCGTCATTAAATCTTGGAAGATTGATCTGAGGATGACATTTCAGATTTTGAGGAAATGGTAAAAGGAAAGGCAAGATCATGGTTTCTGATGAGAAGAGTAAGTCTCTTGTGCACGAGCCTACTACTCAAGATGTGTTTGGAGATGAGGTGGAGTTCTTTTTTCCATCGACTACCGAGTACGTTGCTACTTCTTCGGAGTCTCCTATACCCTATATTCACCCTAGGTAAAGGAGTGTGAGCTGGACTTGATTTTGATGAGAGATCAGGAGGAGAAGCTTACTTCGAAGCAGATGGATAGTCTTCGGAAGATTCATAATAGATGGGCTTGTATTGGTATGGCATCGCGAGTGTCAGACGCCCAGATTGGATTTACCCTAGAGTATTATATGATGGAGGGTATATGGGCTTGTCCGTTATCTTTCATGAGATGCCATCTTTTTAATTATGGGGCGAACTTCGGGATACCTCGGATGGTCACTTCCTTGAGTTTGGTTAAGCTTGGTACTGGGGCACCTCTTCATCCTTTCTTCCGCCCTATCTTGGAATGGTACGACATAGCTCCTCTTCAGTTATCTTCCAAAAGTTGGAAGTTGGTAATGGATTTATTCGTGTTGTATGCTCATCATAACTTTGGTGCTCCTTCCGCGAGGGAGGTTGCCTACTTCTCCAGTCTTTGCCGAGGTGTTAAGGGTTTCTACTACGTGGTTGTCCATTCGTGCCATGTCTTTCCCGGATTCTCCAGAAGAAGGAGGAAGAGAAATGATAAAAGGGCTAAGGATACCTTCTTCTTCTTGTATGATGTTGAGAGAGTTTGTACGAGTTTCAATGCAGACGCTTGTGAGTCTTTTTAGCTTACGCTTTACGCATTTATTACATTCACGTTCTTGCACCTTTCCTTATTTTGTGACGTCATTCCTTACTCCTTCAACTAGGTGATACAAATGTGTTGAAGTTGAAAGGTTCGGTTGCGGAGAGGGCTCGTACAATACTTCGCCTCCCCGATGTAGATTTTGATGTTGAAGCTCTCATTATAGAGGATAACTTGAGGATGATTGGAGTGCTCCACCCTGACGTAGGTTCTGAGGATAGAAAGAGAGGTGATGTGAAGACTACGACGAGCGTTCCTCCTCCTCCTGGTATGTTTCGGGCACCCCCTTCCCTAGGTAATATACCTTCGGGGCACGCCCTAAGCTGTAGTGGTAGTAGTTCTCAATTTTTACCTTAGCATATTTTTTCACATCTTGAATATCAGTTCTTGCATGCACTCATTTACTTGAACATGTATATCTGTACTTTCTCCCTTTATGTCTTTTATGCACGTTTTATCATCTTTTTGCATCTTCCTATATGCCATGCTTCGTCTATATGCATCGTACTAAGCTGTTTCATTTTTAACTTTCAGGTATGGCTCCTAAGATACCGAGGTGTTTCAGACTTGACTTGACTTCGAGAGGGCAGTTCCTCAGGGAAATATTATTGGGCCTCCTTCTAGGCGCGGGGCACGCCCTAGTCTACCTCCCATGGAGATCGTTCATGCGCTTCCAGTCCTTTTACAAAAGCGTGTCAGAGCTGGTTCGAGAGTTGGTACTTCAAAGGATGTGAAGGCTTCTTCTTCTCTTTCCCAAGTGGAATCTCACTTGGGTCTTTTAGACACTCCATTCCTTGGTGATGACGAGCTATCTTCTTGGAGGGACTTAGTACCAGCTGACAGAGATAGTGCAAGAGTTAGAGCCACCTCACAGCTATTATTTCTCTCATTAGAGGATGCTTCCGAGGCTCCGAGGGGTAGGGCTCGTCTGGAGAGCCTTGAGACGAAGCGTAGGAGTTTACTTGCTCATGTTACCACTGCTGAGGAAAAGTTGAAGATGGTTTCTGAGGAGAAAGTAGTTACAATTTTCGGACAGGTGGAGGAGCTGAGACAGCAGAGAGAGATCATCAGCGACTTGCGCAATACTTTTGATTCATCACTCGCTGAGAAGTGTCAGTTCCAGACTCAGGTGGATGATCTTCGAGAGGATCAGCTCCATGGTTGGCTGGAGGAGAGGAGCAAGATTCGTGACCATGGGATCGAGCAGGGCTTTTCCATGCTTTTTACTATTTTCTTGGCCAACGATCCCGCTTATGACTTTAGCTCCTTTGACGCAGAGACATTGTCTTATATTGACGACTTCATGAGGGATAATGCACAGGCCATTGTTGACAGGAGGGTTTCCTTAGGATTCGATCACCACCATGTTCAGGATTCGGGTACGCCCATCGCAACAGTAGGCATGGGAGGAGTCATGGTCAATGTGATCTGTGTTGGTGCTCCTTCAGATAGCGCTGCTCTTAGGATGATGTTATGCTTATGAGTGATATTCCTCGTCTCTTGACTTCTCCTTCACTGGCTATCTCATGTTCACCCACCGAGATTAGGGGTGTGCCTATTAGGCCTTCCGTTTCCATGGAGGTGCGCCTTTTAGGCCCTTTACGTCTTGTATGATCTATCGTATGTCTTTTGCTACTTTATGACTACTTCTATGACTTTATTTGTGGTGCGGGCCTTTGTAAAATCCCTGCAGTTTGTACGTACTTATTCCTTTATCGCATTTTTATACTTAGACTTCATATTGTGTATCTTGTTGTATGTTATCTCTTTGTTTTTGCCTTAGAATATTTCCATCTGGCAAAAAATTTATAAAGGATAAGTAATTGTAATAGAGTAACTCCGAAATTTCTCCCTTTGGGGGAATCCTTCCCCGGGCGCGCCCTAAGGGAGTATGGCTTCTTCTGGGGGCCTTGCTTCTTCTGGTGTGTCCGGGAGCTGTTCTTGATGTTCTTGATAAACATAATGAAGTAATAGATGAACTCACATCTCTAAAAACTTGATTTAAACAATCGTACCCTCAGAGGAAGTCCTCCTAGGGCACACCCTATGAAGTGTAGCACCTTGTCGGGGAACTTTGTGTCTTCTTCGTATCTTGGAAACACTCTTTTTCTTCAATAATTAACATAACTCAAACTTATCGTAATAATAAGAGTTGTTCTTCATATCTTCAAGATAAAAATTTTGAAACAAAAACTTCAAAATTTTATTAATAACGGATTCCGGTGACACTATTGTTGGCTGGTGAATAGAACAAACGATAGTAAACATCCTACAACTAACGCTAAGTGAGATAGTACATGAACTACCCCCTAGGCTAGGAGAAATTTTATTACTTCTAGTCTACAATTTGGGCTAATCCCTACTTAAATCAACTTCATATATATATATATATAAGCGAGTAAGGGGCCGAAGTCGTGCCTTACACGAGGAATCCCTATTTTCCTTCATAGTTCCAGCGTTGTACAATCTGAATGACATACACAAGATGGGATCAAACTCTTCTTCCATCTCTTCGTCTTCCGGTTCCTCCTTTTTATCTTCAACCATCTTTTTTCCATCTATTTTTGGAAGATTTTCTGACGCTTCATCCTTTACGACCAAAGTTGCTTCTTCCTCTACTTCATCTTCAGCTTTCATGTCTTCCACTTCCGCTTTCTCTTCCGGATTGTCATTTTCTTACTTGTCAAGAGAGTATAACATGTTGATCCTCTCACTCTGGTTAGAACTCCTTTTGTGGAACTCCCTTATAGACTTGTTATAATATTCTCTCGAATCTGCTTGACATCCTCGAACGCATCCTATGCCGTTAGGTGTTGGAAACTTCATTGATAAGTGGTGAATGAAGGTAACAACTCGCATGTCCTTCAGAAATGGTCATCCGAGAAGAGAATTGTGTGATGACTCATGATCCACCACCATGAATCGGATGATCTGTGTGATGCCATCAATATCGGGGTTAGGAATATGAGGACACAAATCATCAATATACCAATATAATATTACAACGGAAATATAATAAATTCCAAAAACTATTAGGATCTAAACTAGATAAAGTATGAGACAAGATTACAACTACCAACCAAAATATAATAATTACAAACCTTATAATAAATAAAACCAAATTATTCGATTCCGACTTAGAATTGACAAATAACCCAAAAGTATCTGGTTCATCTATTACAATTTCCACCATCTATCGCCGTTTCCTCACATAGCATCTACCTGATCTGGCATCTGAAAACCAACGTTACGATAAGGACCGCCAAGAATGCTCTTACGAGCATTATGCCTAAGTCTGACCATCTTTTTGCTTAACTGTCAAGGTTAGATTAACACAAACAAATGAGCTAAACGACTCAGCAAGTAACTAATGTACAATTCTAATATTAAAACAATAATGACATTCACAATCTCAATAAACTAGGTGGAAGGGTTACAATATCTCTAGGAAAGGATTTCAGGATAAGGATTCAAGGGACTTAAGGTTCAAGTGATGATTATTCAGTTCAGGATCAATCAACAGGGTTCTCAAAAGACTTCAACAATTCCAAGATGTATTAATCAATAAACGACGTCAAACGCCTGACAGACGAGTCCTTTCCGAAAAGGTACTCATCCGCGAAAATCAAACACCGGACTCAGATTTAACAAATATGCCGTATCCGATTCAGAATTCTTATAATAAGAAAATACACAAATCATGTGTATATAAGTATATATACTGATTATATAATCATCAATGATTATACAACTCACATGAATATCATATATTCAAAACAGATACATACATGTATATATATAACAACATAACAGCATGCAAAACATACAAAATCGAATACATAACAGTCATGACAGATTGTATATCATAAAACCAGTCAACACATAAACGAATTAAACACTTTTCGCAAGTAGTTTTGATGCCATTGAAGAGTTTTGACCTATAAAATGCAATGGAAACTGTAATTAAAAACGTGAAAACCTTGAATTTTCGAAACCCGCCGCATGATTCATGCGAAAAATAAATATTTAATTCGTAGATCATATTGTTTACCTTAAGAAGATTTACAAATTGGTTGACTAAAGGGGTTCCAAAACTTGTTCAATGACCACGCATCCCGCTCTCGCGATCTACGCTCTATCAGTATCCACACGAAAGTTTGAACTTAAGGATTGAATGTATACTAGCACAAAATCATTTCTTCTTGCTCTCTCCGTCTTCTCTCTTGGTGCCTAGGAGTTTTTATAAAAGTCTTGCATTGGAAATCAGTCACACAAGAGATATTATATAGAGGGTATAAAAATGAATTACAACTTTTAACTAATTAGGAGTTATTATTAATTCGAAATTCCTATTTTTATAATAATTAATTAATATTTGAATTTCATAATTAATATTAGTAAATTTGAATATCAATATTTATCTAATTAATTAAGTTATACATAATTAATATTATAAATAATTCGAATTACTTTAATTTAATTTAATCTAATTTATATTAAATAATCATTCAAGCATTCTTTGTGTGTGACCCTATAGGTTACTACTATGTTGGCAACGAATTTTAAATCTAATTAAAAATCGTAAATAATGAGCGGTATTTAGTAATACATCATTGCTACCCAATTTATAATAATTAAATCAGTGATAGATTAAACCTTTCGTGGATAATGTACAATGTAATATAATTATTTTAACTACATATTATAGATTAAATTAGAGGCATGTAATGTGTCATGCTCATCATAGATTAAATCAGAGGCATGTAATGTGTCATCCTCACATCAAATTAACATTTGAGCGCGGCCACACATAATATAGTCTAGCTCACACAAGAGGCCAATAATATCACTCCTAAAAATAGAAGGGTTAAATCCTTTCTAGTTTATTCATATATGTCATATGATTCACAATATACCCGAAGTATACTTTTATCAATCAAATGTAACTTTCAATATAATCAAAGTACAATAATTCTCGTATAGAAATATAATGATTTCAAGTCTAAGGAACATTACATTATTATCACTGTGAGAATTACTTATGACACAACAAACATGTAGAATCTCACATTGGGTCTGTGCAACGCCATGTACATTTACATCTGCCTGTATTTTTGACTTTAGTATCAATATATCTATAATCAATGAGAAGTGATCATCAGTCAACAAAATACCAGTCTTAATGCATTATTATTGTCCCATAATAATAATAATAATAATAATAATAATAATAATAATAATAATAATAATAATAATAATAATAATAATAATAATAATAATACTCGACTAGGGATCTTTATGAATATTGATAATATTCCCATAATCTCATTTCTAAGTCATGTTCTTAGAGATATAGAATTCATATCATATTTCAAGGATATTTATTAATCTAACATTTATATCACAGTAAATTAAGATATAATAAATTATAAAGAGAATAATCGATCGAACGTAAACATTAATAATTCAAATTTCTTAAACTAAAAGATTATAGTGTTATCTATAGAGTACAAACACTAACATAATTAACTATCGGAAAGTAAATGTAACTAACATTACAAGTAATATAATTCTTTCCAAACATTTTAAATTTGACCAACTATAGTCAAATTTCTAAATCAACCGCATTTCAAAAAGGTCTCCATCAAACCCGACCAGAAATTGTTACATAGTCCACTTTAAGAGAATTTGACGTTATACCTGTCAACTTAACTGACTGGCGACCAACAAAATTGACTACCTAATCCGACCACATTTACCGTCAGATTTATGTCAAAGTTAATACTCCCAACTATCAACAGTGCAAGTCATTTGAGTGGAAAATTATTTATATATTGAAATTAACTTTAAAGTTGCAGCTTTATGGCACCAAGCATGGAGATGAGAAGGGTGGACATGACGGAGACCAACAAGGAAATGAGCGTGTCATATTTTTTCATGGTGAGCATGATGATGACGATGGCGGAACAAGTTTGTAGTTTAGTTTAGTTATAATCTAGGCTTTTGTTTATATTACATGCTTTAATTTTAAGTGTAGTTGTTTCGAACTTAGTTTTATGGTTCGAGAACTAATGATTTAGCTGTTATTATAATTATAAACGGCATACATTTTGTGAATGGTTTGGTTTTTATAAATACAATGGTTGTTTCAATATCGATTGACTTTGTTTCCAGTTTCTAGGAGTAGTTAGTTTATCATTGGGTTTGTGGTGGTGTTTGTTGTGGTTTAGTATAAAAAAATACAAGGGGCTAGAGAGAGTTCCGTTATTTTTTAAAAAAATTTAAGGCTAAACCGACCATTTCCACTGACTGTAAAGCTAAATCCACCATTTTTTACCATTTGCAAATCCAGTAAACCGAACGTACACATACAAATTCGACGATATTCATATAAATTCGACCGCATTCAAAATCATAACATTTAGGTTTTTAAAATCAAAAAATCTGGAAAAAAATCTAACTGAAACAAAAACAGCCGTGACAAGTAGTCAGATTTGTACTACGAGAGAGCATGGACCAGTTCAACTTTGTTTCAGGATAAAACCAGAACCATAATCATATATATTCGATTTTTAAAATTAAAAACGGCAACCGTCGGTTCAGATTCGATTTCGGTTTAAAAACTCTGATTCGATCATAAGCGGCTCCGTTTCGGTTAAAAACCGGCAAATATAAAAATTAAAAGTAATATACAAACGAGCAATATAATAAAAGGGTATCGCTCTTTTTTTGAAATATAATAATAATAAAAACTAGTGCATATTTCGTCAAGTACTAAAATTAATATAAATTAATATAAATGTTATGATTTTTTAGGAAATAGTTTTTTAAAAACTATTAATTAAAACTATTGAAACTTAGGAAATATTAATAAAAACTATGTTATTAATTAATATAAATATTAATTTATACAAACATTTAGGTTTTTAAAAATCAAAAAATCTGGAAAAAATCTAACTGAAACAAATATTAATTAATATTTTATAAAAAACTTAGTTTTCTTTTTTAGGAAATAGTTATTAAAATTAATATAAATTAAGCTAATTAAATGTTTTATTTATTTTGAGAATCCTGCAGGCTGCACATGTGATGTAACTTAAATCTCGTGTTTCTGGAAACATAGTGACTCACGTACATGTTTACTTAACATAAATTATTCTTAGTCATTTGTGTAACCTGCTTGTGAAACTAACAATATATATCAAGGGTTTGCATTAAGTTTTAGTCAAGTTACACATATTTTGCAACTATCTATGACAAAGACAAATTAATCAATATGCTATTAAAATAATAGTAAAAAATGGAACAATTTCTCTACACATTACAAGACATATCCAAGTACCTTTTTAATTATAAAGCAACCATTAGTTCTTTTAAAATTTCACATTGTAACTATATCAACTAAATAACAATATTTATAGAATTTGTAAAATACAAAGTAATTTTAATATAGTTTTTACAAATAATTACTTAGCTTTTGAACTATCTAAATGATGGATGTATGTATTTTCACAAAAAAAATGCTTTTAACCTAATTTTAATATATTGAATTTTTTTTAATAATTGACCTAAATTTTGATATTGTTATAAATAATTATCCTTAATGACAAGGAGATAAACGTGTAATATGTGATCAATTTCATAATAACCAAAGTATAGTTTTATACAATTGCTGAAACAAATAAATTCAACTAATAATATATACTATTATATTAAAGAAAAAACAATAAAAGTGTGGTTGGTAGTCGATTTAGTTACCGTAATTATAGTAATATTTAAAATAAAATACTCTCACAAATAGATAAATAGTCATAACAGAATCATAATATATTTAATGATTTTCGTTAAAACAAAATAATATATAAAATTCACCCGACCGAACTAAACAAAATTATACTATTGATCTAATTTTAAATAAAAAATTAAAAAAAAAACTATATATAGTTAGTTGGATTTGAAGAATCGGGATAAAATAAAATAATAAATATTATTAATCCCGCTAAAAATATTATATTATTGGATTGTACTATAACAAAATAAAAATTTCATGGGATCTATATAATGTCATCAAACTCACTCACGGGCGGCGGGCCAAACAAAATTATATTGATACAATTTTAAATAAAAAAATTAAAAAATTACATATAGTTAGTTGAATTTGAAGAATCGGGCTAAATTAAAATTATAAATATTATTGATTTCGCTAAAAACATTATATTATTGAACCAGACTATAACAAAATAAAAATTTGAAAGGAAATTTGTGGGGTGGATATAATATCATCAAACTAAAATATAATAATACATATTAGCCGGTCGGTTTAAAATAAAAGAATAATTACCCCGAGTTAAGATAAAATTAAACAAAATAGTAAGTATTTTGGTTAACATAGATATTTTGCCATTAACACATAAAATTTTACAGGGTTTAAACATATTAAACTAACATATCAGTATATAGTTAGTTGGATTTGGTAGTTAAATAACAATTCATATACTATTGATCTCGGTTAAAATTTATATTTTAAATAAATATAATAATTTTTCGTAAACACACCTATAAATATCAATAAAAATATAAATTTCAATACTGTAGTATCACTATTATATGTATATTAATAAGTATTGTCAAATAATATTAATAAAATTTCAAATAAATAAGTTTCATAACTTAAAATTTTTATTTCAAATTAAATTCAAAATAATTATGTAATATAAAAAATAATCCGTGATTAGGCTAGTATTTATTAATATGTAGAATAAATTATTATTATAGTTACATGTTTATGTTTATGTACACATTTGGCACCTTACTATATAACTTTTACAGTAGATCTATACATATGTATTTGTCTTGAATATCTTTAGCCCTAGCGGAGAAATTTTAATTTTAGTAATATATTTAAATTTTTCATAAATAATATACCTAGACTTTAAAATATATGCTAATTATCAGGCTAAATAAGATTTTTTTTTCTTTTACAAACTATCAACTTAACCTTGCTAAAAAGGCATGAAGAATATTTAAGAAATTGCTTTTATTTAACCCTTCCAAATAAAGGTGAAATACAGTAAAAAAAAAATAAAAATTATAAGATGTAATTTTTACATACCCCTACACACAAATACCCCTGCACACAAGGCAAATATTATAACCCATAACCCTATTTATTTTTTATTAATTACCGTATACAATCCCTCTTTAGTATTTCTCACATATATTTGTATTTTCATGTATCATGTATGTCATCTTTTTTCACATGTTAGACCCACAATTTCATTTCAACTTTAATATCTTTAGAGTATTTTTAGTAGTATAGTATTAACATTTAATATCACATTATATTAAAAATCTTCAACTCTATAATAGTATCCAACTTCTCACATATTACAAAATAGAAATATATAATTAGTAAATAACAGTAATAAATAAATAGCTTTTACTTTGTTAGATTTTGTTTGTGGAAAAATAATATGGTTGCGTGACGTGGTAATGACACATTCACTTTGACGGACAAGGTCAACCTTAATCTCCACAAATTTGACCACTTTTTAGTTAAAACCAACTATTTTCCTTGTTGATTTTGAATTTGTATATTGTACTAATAAATATATATGAATTTGATTATCAAAAATAGTTATTAAAAACTAACATTTTTAAAGTTAGATATAAGAATTTGGGTTTTTTGCTTATGCATTTTTAATTGCACCATATATATTCAATTATCATTATTAATTTATTTTTAACATATTAGTGTTAAATATTATATACTTAATGCTCATCTGTATTTTGAAAAATTTTATTATAACTTTTGTAATCGTGTTAAAAGATATCCTATTGAATTTTAACATATTGAGTTAAATGGATAGTATTTTTTATTATCACAATTATATACTTTAAAATTTTTGTTATTATCTTTTCCATCGTAATACTATACTATGTTATGTAAGCATAATGCATATTGGCTGAATTTTGAAAACATTATATAAATGGACCTATAGATTCTTTTGATTTATATTAAAGTAAATTTGACCAACTAGTTAAGTTATATATATATATATATCAATATATCCCAACAAGTTAGTATATATACTAAGAGAAAATTCTATTAAGTCCACTTTTAATTAGATCCTTATATTATTCTGCAAATAAAATATCTTCTAAAACGTGTTATCTTCCAAGCATATTTCACAAATATCATTACTTCAATAAAATCATGTATATATTTACAATTACAGTTGTGCAACATCAACATTTATGTTCTTCAAACTAAGCATGTAAAATAATATAATTTGCAACGTTCTACCTGTAAAATATACGCAAATTTTCAATAAAATTATGATATTTGTAGAATATCATTCGAAAAATAATACATTTTGTAACAATTTAAGCTATATTTTACTTGCAGAACATATATATATGCACTCAATGTGACTCAATACAACCTAACCCTATATACTAATAATATTTGATATAATAAAAAACACAATATGAATTCTAAAATTTTATATTATATATAGGATATTGATAAATAAGCTCCAAAGATTAATATTTAAACTCCAATTATCTTGTAACTAATTTAACTATCCATGACAAAGATAAATTTATCAATTTATACTATTAAAACATTGACATATATATAATAAAAATGTCTAAAATTTAGAAGTGAAACTTAAATAGTAAAAAGTGGAATGATTCCCTGTATACTTTAGAAAATATCTACGTACATTTTTAATTATAGATCAATCATTAATTCTTTTAAAATTTCACATTATAACTATTTCAACTAAATGATAAAATCATAATAACGATATTTAAAGAATTTGTAAAATACAAGGTAATTATAATAGTTTTTATAAATAATTAGTTAGCTTTTGAACTTTCTAAATGATGGATGTATTTATTTTCTCAAAAAATTAACCTAATTTTAATATATTAAAAATTTACAATAATTGACCTAAATTTGAAATTGTTATAAATAACTATCCTAATGAGAAGGAGGTAAACCCGTAATATGTGATCAATTTTATAATAACGAAAATATATTTTTATACAATAATATAAACAATAAGAGATTTTAGCTTCTAAAATAAATAAATTCAACTAGTAATATTTATTATAATATGTAGAGTAAATTTTTATTCTAGTACTTACAGGCAGTAGCGGAGGGAGGATATGGCTGGTGGGGACACCGGATCCCACTAGGTTTTATAATTTTTTAATATATTTATATAGACGGTCAATTTAATGGGTGTCCCAAATCACATAATAAGTACTAAATTTTATAAGTTAGATATATTTTTATTGGTAGAATTATTATAAATGTAGGGATCCATCAACATTTATGATTAGAGAAATAATCAACATATACGGAAGTAATAAGAGTTAGGATTTATTGTGTGCCATTAACTATACATTAGAAAAATCGTCATATATAATTGTGACAACCCGGGTCAAATCCCGAGCCTTTTTCGACAACCGGGTCAAGTCCCGATTACGAGTCTGAAATAAGCCGAAGCCTACTGTCCTAAATACAGCCAACTTGGGTAACGACTAGCCCACCACAGGCCCCCAAAAGATCATGATTTGTAACACCCCGGTCCCACATCGAGGAGATTTGGTACTTCTCTTTAGTTTATAGTACAAAGTACTACTGCTAAGTGCACCAACAAATCATGATCTTTTGGGGGCTGTGGTGGGCTAGTTGTTACCCAAGTTGGATGCATTTGGGACTCGGAAACGGGACTTGACCTGGTTTTCGAAAAAGGCTCGAAATTTGACCCGGGTTGTCACATATGGTATCAGAGCCGACTCTCGAAAGCTTGATGCGTCAAGTTGCCGGAGGTGGGGACACAAAGGCTGGTGGTATTATCCCACAATGGTAAGAGGTCCGGAGGTGGGGACACGAAGCCAGCCGATATTATCCCACAATGGCTAGAGAGGTACGACCTTGGTCCTATGGGCTGTCTGTTCGGGCCTGACGAGGACGTCAGGAGTTTAAGTGGGGGAGTTTGTAACACCCCAGTCCCACATCGAGGAGATGGGACTTCTCTTTAGTTTATAGTACAAAGTACTACTACTAAGTGCACCAACAAATCATGATCTTTTGGGGGCCTGTGGTGGGCTAGTTGTTACCCAAGTTGGATGCATTTGGGACAGTAGGCTTCGGCTTATTTCAGACTCGAAATCGGGACTTGATCCGGTTTTCGAAAAAGGCTCGGGATTTGACCCGGGTTGTCACAATAATGTATATATATATACATATATAATATTTAATTAATTGACTTTGTTAAACCTAGGGGTATTTCTGACAAACCTAAATCATATATGTATGAATACAAGACCAAAAACATACAAGGAGATTGGCAGATATTTGGACAACATTTATCATTCACCTTTAATTTTTCGACCTGCGGGATTCATTCGTATCTTTTGGTAAACAAAATTTATTTCAGTTTTATATATATATTTAATAACAACACGAAAAATGCCACTATTAATCATAAAATATGTGAAGTTTACTATTTTTTATTATAAATTATTATCTACTACTATAATATTTTGGCCCCCACTACGATATAGTTTGGCTCCGCCACTGCTTACAGGTTTATATTTATAGGTACACATGTGACACCTTACTATCATATCTTTTACCCTAACCTTGGATATGTCTATACCTGCACATATGTCTTGGAACAATTTCAATTTTAGTAATATATTTAAATTTTCCATAAAATATATACCTAGTCCTTAAAATATATGCTAATTATATAGTGAGCCCTAGGAAAAGTGTAAGTAAGATTTTATTTTTCTTTTACAAACTATCAACTTGACCCTGCTAAAAAGGCATGAATAATATTTAAGAAACAACACTTATAAATAAAGGCAAGCCCTTCTAAATAAAGGTGAAATACACTGTATTTTTATTTTTATTTTGTTATAAGATGTAATTTTTAAATACCCTATACAAAAGCCAAATATTATAACCCATAACCCTATTTATTTGTTATTAATTACCGTATACAAACCCTCTTTAGTATTTTTTTATCTAATAATTGTATTTTCATGTATCATGTGTGCCATAATTTTTTCACATGTTAGACACACCAAGATGGTTAATTTGATTTTAACCTTAATATTTTTAGATTATTTTTAGTAGTATAGTATCAACATTTAATATCATATTATATTAAGAATTTTCAACTGTATAACAGTATCCAACTTTTCACATATTACAAAATCGAAAAATATAATAAATAAATAGAAAATAATTTTATATCAGATATTAAAATACTATAAAATGGAAGGGCAATGTCTACTTATTTGTATTACTATAAATCTGAATCCTATATTGCAGTTTGAAGGTTCATTTAGAACTTATTAGTATATATTATTACTTGATACATATTATAACCCCAATTTCTATTATAACTTATTTACTGAATTTTGAAATTTTAGGTGGTCTACGTACACATAAATCATGGACTTCACTGTTAGATTGTCCTGAGGAAATTATGAGATTGAGTCTGTGGAGAGCAACAGAGCCAGGATATTATGCAGTAGCTCTGTATATTCTATCCATTTACCATAAAGCCACCATCATGTCATTGATTTCTTGCAAGATGCACGTTGCAGGGATCTTGTAGTTGTCTAATTTTCATCCCTTATCAACTGTGACTATTACCGAGCAACTTCGAAGTGCCATCCACCACATCAGAGCCACTATTAGCCGTGCCATTTCAATCATGTGATTTTCTTCAGCATGTGATGATGGAAAGATCTTGCGAGCTGGCCTAGGGGTTAGCATTTAGGCAGTATTGGTTTTCTCCTAACGGAGTATTTTTTAAGTTCTAAAATTCCTTCATACTTTTTTCTTTAAATATTATCTCACATCTTCGCATTTAAACACTTTGTTCGAAAAAAATTGGAAACTTAAATAAGATGCGGTGGAAAACTTTAAAATATTTTTTTTGATTTTATATATCCATAATTATTGATCAATCGATATTTAAAGTGATTTGGGTTCGGATTCAGATGGGTAGGTGGGTTCGATGGAGCTCGTTTGTTTTTTTTACTTATATTCCTTAACGTAAGGTTCATAATAAAATAAGAATAGTGCTTTAGGCACAAAATTGGTACAAAATTTTGTACATAATGACATGACAAATGAGGTAGGATATTTTAATTTATGCTATTTATGTGAATAAAAGGGGTCATTTCAATCCTAACTTGACACATGTGATTTTGTTAAAATTTTTATAAAATAATTTATGCATGAAGCATTTTCCATAGAATAACTATGGCTAGTTAATAAAAACAGTTTAAAGAAAAATGATCTTAAATAAGTATCGATGAAAAACTAAAATACCACCGTTTGGGGCAAGTGTCCAAAATACTGATTGGCAGGAGTGTCCGCCCAAAATACCCACGGAACACACATCAGGAAAATGTGTATTAGATTTTTAAAATTTGAACACAGAACACGCATGTTTAGAATGCGTATTCCTTTTGTCCTTTTTCGTACACGTATGTTAGTATGCGCACAGACTTAAAGTTTTATTGGCTATATACGCATGCTATGCCTACGCATCTGTTACCAATATTTCAAAATATAGAATACGCATTCCCGGAATGCGTATTTCATGGTAATTTGGGTGGACATTTCCGCCAATTGATATTTTGGATAGTTTGACCCCAAAAGTTGTGTAATTTGGACAATTTTTTCAATCGTATTTAGGATATTTATATGAGTTTATAGTGTATTTTTATAATAGAGTTGTAATTTTTTAATCAAGTGATATGATTCTGAATATAACCCTCGTTTATTTACATAAGAAAAATTGTATCTCACCCAAATACGGTGAGTATCAAACTCGTTAAACTATTTAAGAGAAAAATTATGTGTATTAGAAAAAATAATAATTAATAATTATAAAAGCTATCATTATCATTTATATTTTTGACTTACAAGTGGGTGAAAAGTCTGATAATTATATTACATAAAAGATTCGGTAAAACTGTTGCTGAACTTTTTGAAAAATTTTAGCATTTTTTATAAAAACATGCAGGTACTATTAGGTACTATTTTTTGTAATATTATTTGTTAAAATAAATGGGAAAACCTTATTTTAAAGAATAAAGTATGGTATCAATATCTTTTATTAATTAATTCTTCTTTTTAATATCTGAGTTAATCATATTATTTAGTTAATCAGTCACACATTTTCTTTTATAATTTTAACCAACGGGAGGCCACCCCCAATAATTAGACCAATCAAATTACTAATATCAATGAATTAAACATACTCCGTATATATCGCTTAGAACAGTGTCTGTAGGGGGCACGATGTACACAGATGATGCGCCTACTCCGAAGAGTAGGGAGGTTGTTTCCGTGGGAACCCCGGCTTAGTACAATAAATAAATAAATATATATATATAGGCTCATGGCCAAATAGAAATTAATTTTAAAATAAAAACTAGAAACCATTCATAAATCACATATCTAAATTACTATTTATAACCACCCCTTAGTCCACTGCAACAGCTTCCGATGTCCCACCTATTCCTCCACCATCCATCCATCCATCATCATCACTAGATTCTCCGGCTAATAAAATTAATGATTTTGATCTCTCTCTGTAGAAAATATATGTTTATAGGTATATGTCTCGTATATACTACTTGGTGATTTTTATAATACAAGTTGGTGATTTGTGTGATATAAATTAGTAATTTTCATCGTACGATTTAGTGATAAAAGTGTGGATCTGGTAATTTATTTTATATATGTTGGTATATGTATTCATATATCATGTTCAAATTCCAGATTTGTTAATTTTTATTTGGAAAATGGTGGTTATTAGTGTGATTTCATATTTTATTTACATATATATCTCCCCCTATTTCACAGTAATCGTTCAAAACCCAATCCACCAACACTCTTACCGTGTACATTCAACTCTTATAATTTTCATCATTTCATGTTATACAGGTTAGTGGTTTTGTGTAATACAAACAATGATTAAAAATTAAATTTGATAATTTTTGAATATATTCAAATTGATGGTGTGAAGAAAATGAAATATGGTGTGGATAGATCTAAAATATTGAGGTAATTAGAGATGATGATTATAATTTGAGAGGGTGATTGGTTGATTGTAATGGAAGATGGAGAAGATGATGATATATTTCCCGTATCTGACGCAAGTGGATTTGGCAAGTGGGTTTGACATCAAATTGGGTTGAGGTTTAGTTAATTATGCTAGTTTCTAGTTTTTATTATAAGCTAGTTTCTATTTGATCAGACTGATCATATATATATATATATATGCGTGCGATAATTAAAATCAAAGTCCATGATTATATTCACATGAGACTTACCCATAAAATAAGAGTCATCCCAACTCGAAATTGAGTCTGCCTCGCTTGACCCGCTGAGTTGACACACTGATACATAAGCTTACTAATATCCTACTTCTAAATTTATTTGGATTCCTTAGTTTATACATAATTTTCTTCTTAAATTTTAACCAAGGTTAGATTTCATAACAAACGCTACTAAGGAATGACCAACTTCAATTTCTTTATAAATAATAATCCTACAAAATAATATTTTAATAAAAATATTAAAAATTAAAATTAAAATATGGCACATAAAGAAGGGTACAACGACTATTTACATTTCTTACAAAGTGGTTGTGATAAGCTCCGTGTCAATAGAAGGTTCATAAATTATAAAGATCGACTCGATTTTATTTTTTTGATAAAAGGATCAATTTGATTTTAATTACTTCTAATCTTCATAATTGGATACATAATTACTTCTGATGTTATAAAATTTATCTGTACAAGTATCACCAGTTGTGTTTAGACTCAACTTGACATATCATGTTGTTTCGTGGTTATAAGTATTGGTTTTTGCTAGATAGAGAGATGGTTAGAGCTATTCATATGGGTAAACACGACATGTTGGTTGTTGCCAAGATTCGAGTGGCATTTCTCAAGAAGGTGGTTAACAAAGACTTACTTCAAAGAGGTATTGACGGCGATGATGAGGCATTATGCAGCATTCAAAGGTTTTTGTGTAACAATGGCTGGTGGGAAAAGGCTAATAACCTATCCATGAAAGAAGTTGGTTTCTGTTACGGGAAGGACTATGATCAACACTTGATTAGGGAAGCAGAAGTGATCATTAACATCATAATGCAGATGCGACACTTGGTACATCCCAACGTTTTAACTTTGGTTCAAAATAAGGATAAAGAAGGTATTTGTTTGGCTCTGAACCATATTCACTATGATTCGCTAAGGACATCCAGAGGGACTAGTAACTAAAATCTTGAAGTTGAAGCTGACAAAGGTTCTAAGAGAGAGTTTATGAGTAAGAATGCTAAATGGATGCAAACTGAATAACTCAATTTCATCAGAAATCAAGGTCATTTTGTTGATAAATGGATACTTAATGAAGCACTTACGGGAGATAATTTCTTTGTTAATAGGGCCTTGTTTCAGATTTATTCTAGAAGTCTTCCAAATAAGGAAGCAGGTCGGTCATCAGGAAATAGTCCTTTACATTATTGACTAAAGGAGCAGTGCAGCGATCTACTAGGGCGTCTTTTAAAAATTATTCAGTTAAAAAGCAAAATGTTAATAACACAGTTTTCTTTTCTAATATCCCAGTACATGCTAAAGTGCTAGAGATTTGGTCTTTTTCAAAAAAGAATGTAGGGTTTTAGACATTATTATACCACAGAAATTAGATAAATATGGCAACAGGTATGGTCTTATCAAGCTCAAAACTCATATGGAGGCTTCCTTGTTTATCAATAGATTATCTGGAAAGTATTTTGAGGGCCTTAAGTTAAGGTTGGATTTTTCTAAGAAAAGGTCCACTATTGAGTGGACAGTTAATTCTAAGGGGAGTAAATCTTCAAGTAAGATTGTTTCTAAACAGCGACATACCTCCAATGGCCAAGTGTCTAAAGTTTCTAAAGTAAATCATGCAGTTTTACATGGTCAAAAAATTGTTGCTTTGAATAATGATATTGATTAGAGTGTCATTATAGAAGCGTTGTACCCCAGCACGATCCCATAGTTGATGAACCAACTTGATTTATTGGGGTATGATAATATTCTGGTCAGGGGTTTAAGTGCTAAAAAATTCCTTTTTACGTTCATGAATCTTAGTGATTTTGTTTTGCTGGACAATGAGCATTTAGTTCTGGGATTTATGAGCTATAACATGGTGAACTCTGATGATTTGTTCATTCTCGGTAAAGTTTGGGTTTAGTGTACGGGCCTTCCTATCAGTGCTTGGAACTTGGAGACTTTTAGACGGTTGACTCAGGAATGAGGAGAATTGATTGGTATATCGGACATGCTGGATAGGGATTTATTTCTTTAAAAACCCAGTTCTTTGTTTACCACTAAATGAAGGTTTATCTTTCATAAGTCTTGTGAAGTTGTTGTAGAAGTTAAAACTTTCTCGATGTTTCTCAAAGAAGTGAAGTGCAAGGATGAAGATATTTGCATCGGTAAAAGTTATGATATAGGGGATGGGGGCCTCTAAGGAAATTGTCATTGAGTTTTCTGAGCTCTCTACTGTCAATGAGGTTCCTGAGATCTCTACTATCAATGAAGAAGAAAATGGGTGCATAGGTGGTAACTCAGAAGCTGTTAGGGGAATACACACAAATATAGAACCAAACAAATAATACAAAACATACACACATATATGACGCGAAAAATCCACGTCCAAACTTGTATTATTAATTCAAATAATTATCAATAATACAATCAATCTCACCAAACCAAACGGTGTTCACTCACACGATACTTAAGCCAAACAATACCCAACCATACATCAAAACAATAACATGACTATGTATATAGAGCCATCACAAACTTGACCACCAAGATTGATAACCTAATCTTATTATAATAATAATTATCAACCCATACAATTATTACCCAACTATATTATGATAATAATTGTCTACCCATACAGTTATTACTCAATCCAATTATATTTTCTATCACCAAGCCCATACTACCTATTGGGTTTAACCCCAACAATCCTCCCATTCAACCTAATATGGTTTCTTGCATAACCCAGTTAACGGTCACCATCAAGCCATCGATATCGATCTGAAAATACTTCCAATCAAACAATAACCCTTCCTTCTTGCACAAAAAGATTTTTCTTATCTTTTTGACCTTTGAGTATCTCTAAATCCCCTTTGGTGACTTCCAATATACTGTTTTTCATCATAACAGTATATCTCAAATCAACTAATTTACCCAATGAAATAAGATTTCGATTTAACTCCAGTATGTATCTTACTTGAGTTAACTTCTGAACACGACCATTGTGACATTTCATTGTTACCTCATCAATGCCAGGAACCTTAACCTTTTTACCATTCGGTAAAGTTACCATCTTTCCCTCATATTTTTTGTAGGACGGGAACCACTCTCTCCTAGCACATATGTGATGAGAACAACTCGATTCAAGCACACATTCTTCTTTTGATCCCTTTTCTTTTTGAACCAAAAGAACATCTTCATCTGCTTCTACAAGAGAAACACTACCCTCTCCTCGATTTTTCTTCAACTCTCTCAAGTCTTCTCTTGCCTTTGGACACATAAATTGTATATGACCCAATTTCTCACAATAAAACACCTGATATTAGGGTTGTGTTTCTTAACATACTTAATTTCCGGTTCAAGGGCCAACCAAATCATTGATGCTACACGTAACTTCATGTCTCCCCACTTTGTATTTTTAACTTCAGTAGGCTTCTTCCCTCCGAGAGTCGCATTTAAACCTCATTTAATTAACAGATCTTTCATTGTGATTGCCACAAGGTAAAATTGTTTATTCCATTAAACAATTTAATCTCAAATCCCCCAACCTTCTCCATCAGGTACCTTGGCTCTGATACCACTTGTTATGAGGAATACACACAAATATAGAACCAAATAAACAATACAAAACACACACATATATATATATGACGTGAAAAACCCACGTCCAAACTTGTATTATTAATCCAAATAATTATCAATAATACAATCAATCTCACCAAACGGTATTCACTCACACGATACTTAAGCCAAACAATACTCAATCATACATCAAAATAATAACATGACTATGTATATATAGCCATCACAAACTTGACCACCAAGACTAATAACCTAATTTCATTATAATAATTATTGTCTACCCAAACAATTATTACCCAACTCAATTATGATAATAATTGTCTACCCATAAATTATTACCCAATTATATTTTTTTATCACCAAGATCATACTACCTATTGGGTTTAACCCCAATAATCCTCCCCTTCAACCCAATATGATTTCATGCACAACTGAATTAACGGTTACCACCAATCCATCGATGTCGATCCGCAAATACCTCCCATCAAAAAATAACCTCTCCTTCTAGCACAAAAAGATTTCTTTTATATTTTCGACCTTTGAGTATCTCTAAATCCCCTTTGGTGACTTCCAATATACTGTTTTTCATCATAACAGTATATCACAAATCAACTATTTACCAGAGAAATTAAAATTCGATTTAACTTCGGTATGTATCTTAGTTGAGTTAACTTTTGAACACGACCATTGTGATGTTTCATTGTTACCTCACCAATGCCAGCAACCTTTACCCTTTTACCGTTCGGTAAAGTTACAATCTTTCCGTCACACTTTTTGTAAGATGAGAACCACTCTCTCCTATTACATATGTGATGAGAACATCCCGAGTCAAGCACCCATTCTTCTTTTGATTCCTTCTTTTCTTGAACCAAAAGCACATCTTAATCAGCTTCTATAAGCGAAATACCACCCCCTCCTCGATTTTTCTTCAACTCTCTCAAGTCTTCTCTTGCCTTTGGACATATAAATTGTATATGACCCAATTTCTCACAATAAAACACCTGATATTAGGGTTATGTTTCTTAACATACTTTTTTGCCGTGTCACGCGCACGTACTATGAATGCACTTCCGTCAGATGTGTCACTTGATTCTTGTTTCATCAATCTTTCGGCCTCCAGAAGAACAAAAATAGTCTCATCCAAATCTAACTTTATTTTCCCAACCAATAAAGAAGTCATCACAGTATTATACTTCTTTGGTATAGACACTAGTAGTAGAACAGCCTTGTCCTCATCCTTCAATTTTTCATCCAAATTATTCAACTGGTTAATTAAGCCATTAAAATGATTCTGATGATCTCTTAAATCTCCGTCTTCTTCCATCTTGAGCCCGAACAAATATTTTTTTAGAAACAGCTTGTTGGTCAAAGACTTTGAGTGATAAGTCTTCGTTAACTTCTCCCACAAATTATTGGAATTGTCCTCTTCAAGAACATCATACTTGATTTCCGGTGCAAGGGCCAACCGGATTATTGATGCTGCACGTAAATTCATGTCTCCCCACTTTGTATCATCAACTTTAGTAGGCTTCTTCCCTCTGAGAGTCGCATATAACCCTCGTTGAATTAACAGATCTTCACCGTGCTTGCCACAAGGTAAAATTATTTCTTTAATAAAATAATTCAATCTCAAATCCCCCAACCTTCTCCATCATGAACCTTGGATTTGATACCACTTGTTAGGGGGAATACACACAAATATAGAACCAAACAAACAATACAAAACACACACACACACACACAATTTATATGACGTGGAAAACCCACATCCAAACTTGTATTATAATCCAAATAAATATCAATAATACAATCAATCCCACCAAATGGTATTCACTCACATGATACTTAATCCAAACAATACTGAAGCATACATCAAAATAATAGCATGACTATGTATATATAGTCATCACAAACTTGACCACCAAGACTAATAACCTAATCTTATTATAATAATAATTGTCTTTCCATACAATTATTAGCCAACTCAATTATGATAATTATTGTCTACCCATATAATTATTACCCAATCCAATTATGTTTTCTATTACCAAGCCTATACTACCTATTGGATTTAACCCTAACATAAGTTGTACAAGAGGAGTTGGATGGTTATTTGGTAGATTTTCAAGATGTAGTTGCTACTATTAATAATACAGCTGATCATGAACATAAAGTCTTGGAATTGGGTATGGATAATATGTTTGTGGCTGTTGAGCCAACGAATTTCGCGGTTCCGCTGACAACTTGGAAATGTAGAGATAAAAATTCAGAATCTCTCTCTACTGGTTCACAAAGTGTTAAGCATTCTTTCCACACCAAGGAGAATAGTGCTTTGCAGGGTCATTAATTCTCATGATAATTCACTCAAATCAGTAGTTCAAGGTTTGGATAAGTTAAAGATTATGAAGAAATGAGGTAGGCCACGAAAATACTCTTAGAACATAGTTAAAGCTTTTAACTGCCAAAATCAAATAGAAGAAAGATGAAGGTAACTCTGTTTGTAGTTGATCATAAAAACGAAGCTCAGTTGGTATTGGACTCTAGTCTATTGATGGGGCTAACAGTTAATGGGAACAGGGAGCAGATGTTTTTAGACATAGAGCAACACTTGCAAATCTAGGTTATTTATGTCTGATTGTAAAGCATTTTATTCCATGAACTATTTTTCTATTGTTAGTTGGAATGTGAGGGGCCTAGAAGCTTCCCATCATAGACATAATATTAAAAGTTTCGTCTACATGGTTAATCCGACCATTGTTTATTTGCAGGAGTCGTTATTCTCCATCTCTAATGACTTGATGATGCAATCTCTATGCATTTTTTATGTTAAGTGTTGGCTTCAATCACCCCCGGTACACTTTTCTGGTGGTCTCATCATATTTTGGAATCAATCAGTGGTTAATGTCTATTTTCAGAACAAGACCAACATTGGCGGAGAACTCGTGGTTGTGTAATATCTAATGAATTGTTGTTCCAGGTTTTCAACATTCATGCCCCTTTAGCAGCAACAGAGAAAGTTGCACTGTGGAATTTATTGAGTGCTAAGCTTAAGGAATTTCCAAATGATTTAATTTGCCTAATAGGTGATTTTTATGCAGTTCGAAATCATGAGAAATGAATCAATTGCATTTATAGATGGTGCAACTCAACATTTTTTAATGATTTTATTGATGATAATGAGTTATATGAAGCTAGATTTGTTAATTCAGAATTCACTTGGTGTGGCCGAGATGTAAAATGTAGCAAATTATACAGAGCTCTTCTAAACTGGAATTTAATCGAACTTGATCACTAGCATTTGAATGTTCTGGATAGAAAAGATTCGGATCACCGTGCTAGTTTCCTTAGTAATGGCACTCTCAATAGAGGTCCTCAAGATCTTTGACTGCTTGTTAGAGGATATTAGTTTAAAACAATCCTTGGAGTTGTTATGGCAACAATCAAGTTAAGAAAATATTCCTGAACAAGGTATGCGTCAAGGTGATCCATTACCACCTTTGCTTTTTGATTTAGTTGAAGAAGTTCTTCATAGTATGTTGATTCAGGCAGAAAAAAAGGCATTTTCAAAGGAACTAAGATGGGTTCGGATGGTTTTTCTAATCCCCGGGGAATTTCTATCGATTTACGATGAATAACAATCCATCTTTCCCGCTTTCGCTCTTTCTCCTAATCAGTCGCGGGGTTTCCTAGCATGAGAACATAAGTGCCGGAATCAAATAAAAGGTTCGAACATCCGAGCATGAAAGAAAAAATGCTCCGCGGGGAACTCATTTCATGTTGGCGTATTCGTGGGCTTAACGACGCCTAGCCTATGGATCGTCAACCATTTCCACTTTCTTGTTTTCAAAACTACGAGTAAATTTGTTGTATATGTACAGGTTACGCGTCGGATCTTATAAGGTCTACTCGCGTCAAGGTCTTCCGGCATCTAAATGTTGGAAGCGCCATTATCTCTTAATATTTTTTCCGACTGGAATACTTCCCGAAATTAGGTACTTCATAAGAACAGAAAACTATTTAACTTCTTTTTCCCTGTCTCATTCTAATCAAGTGCATTCATCTCCTAGCGCAGACAATGTAACAAGTAAGGGCCCACCTATTCTGTCTTGCCGCCGATCCATGAATTCTTCAGAGTGGGCCGTCGGGCCGGGCGTATGAGGACTGTCAAGAGGAAACGGATCTGTAGCAATGTATGTCAGAGGGTCCGTAGTACCCGAAGCATTGGAGTGATCCAGTAGCCGCCGGAAAATCGTAGGTGAAGTTGCACGGTTTTTTCAAAAAATTCTCCCTCCAACTATAGAGTACATAGAATGATATATAAGCGTTGAAAGGAGACCAAAACTTGTCTTTTTTGTGCATGCCCTAGGTAGTTTCCTCCCTTAGTGCTTGCATTATGCCAACATTCTTCACCCTAAGAAATTTTTTATTAGTTGTCGAAGTCTTCGAATCGAGAATTGCTTAATAAATCTCTGTCTACGGTCTTCCCGGATTAGCAGGAGGAAGGGCGGCCCCTTCTTTCTATCAGGCACTTTGGTCATTGGTTTCTCGATAAAAATTCTCTGACGTCGAAGATTGCACGAGCAGGACTGACGAAAGTCTCTCAAGAACTCTCACGTACGGTTTGTTTTTTTTGGGAGGCGGCAGGGTCCCCCACTTACTTGGCTCGGGGCTAAGTGAAAGTTAAGTGGTGGGCCTACCCATCCCAACCAGGGTTATGATGGGATTCGTGAAGAGCAACATATTACGATGTTCATGATCAATTGGATCCTGACGTACCAGGCCTGGTTTGCACACTTGATTTCATTTTTCCAATAATTGATTGTTCTAGGGTTCACTACAACGTCTGAATTGAGTTTGCTCAGCATTTCTTCGGCTTTTGCTTTACGATCCCATATCTCTTTCACTCTATCTTTATTTTCCATTCTAATAACATAGTATGTGATTTTGATATCAGTAAAGTAATAGACAATGTATAGAAGTAAAAAGATGGGCATTATACTTCATTCGCTAAGTGTTTCAAACAACTTAAGGTCTTTCTACTACAAGAATGAAAATTAGCCAGTGGGTTCTCAATGAACTCCCTCTCATGATTTAAAGTGGTTAACCCGTCTCGAAGAAATCCATATCATCCCTTCGAAAAAGGTGTATCAATGACAACCAACTCCCTATCTCTTTCCCAATAAACCCTACTCTTTTTTTCTAGAAATGCTAACCAAGTGACACTATAGCGTAAAATATTGTAATTCAAGTGCACATAATCCCAAATAAGTAATATAGTAGTAAATACCAGATATCGGTCCCCAAGGGTTATATGTTTGTATAAATCGCAATTAATATCCAACAATTGGGTTATAGAACATAATAATGAAGTTTTTGATTTATCTAATTAAAATATTTATTAACTAGATTAACTAATTAATAATATTCTAGCAAAGAGAGTTGGATGTTCAAATACGAGAAGCCGAGTCAAGATAATTAATTCCCCCTAATATGTTCATGTCGGTAGTAAAATAGTGTAATATTACATCAAGATCACAGCTCATTAGCTACAATTCAATGGTCGTAGGTTCCTCTCAAAATCACTACGGTATAATTCCTATAAAATAAACTAACATATGTCTATGTCAATTTACTCTTCAGAATTTATTTAAGCACCAATTCACAAAGCTAAGCATGGTCACAAGATATGTATATACTGTAACAATATTATAATCAAAAGATATAAGCATGCACCATTCAAGTATTGAGTCAATTAACTATAACCCTGTCAGTATTATAATTAACTCATACACTTACTAGAGTTGATCATACAATAGCAAGTATTTATCATGATATCCACTTGAATGAATAAACTGTAAACTGCATATAGTAATTCTTATCAAAACACCAACAATCCCATACGAGGGTTCCATAAAAATCTAACTCATATAAATTTAGTTCATAATCAAAGTATTAAAACAATCCCAAGATAACCAACACATATTCATAAGAAGAGATATAAAAAGATAAGAGAAAACAAAGCCAAATAGATGTCTCCAATGGCTGAATTCTTCTCCGTTGATGGCTTCTTCTCCTCCTCCTCCCTTATGCGGATACTTGTCTCTAGCCTCTCTCTCTCTCTATATTGTGTGACTATATTTTTCTTGTGCTAGCCCTCAATATTCAGATTAGTTTTGGTATAATCTAATCTAATCTCCAATAAATGTCTTTTTAATGAATTAAAGCAAATACAAGGAGATTATTTTGGGCTGATTCGGCTGGGCTATAAATTCAAGATCTATTCTGAATTGACATTCTTCTCATAAGATTTCCATGGGTTGTTGAATCGTTGGAATCAGACTTCTAGAACTTCAGATCTGGCCCAAACAGTGTAGACTGCGCAGCTGGCCCATAAAATCCAATTTTAATCAAATTAAACTCTAAATCTGATTCTGTAAACTCCAAACCTTCCTTTATTATATCTCCTTGATACCTACAATACATTAATATTTATTAAATAAAAATCCAAATCAATGCAAAATAACCAAAATATTGCGATAATATTAAGATAAAGTGCACGCTCATCACATCCTCACACTTAGCATTTTGCACGTCCTCGAGCAAAGAATTAAAGAAAATTATAAGTCCTAAACTACTAGTACCACTGCCATAGGTGATCACGGTTGCATTTGGCATATGCAATAAGCCCTTTAAACCCCAAGGTAGCCCTAGTGGACGAGTAAGGTCTCGTGAGGGCCTATAGTGAATGTACCCACAAAATTCCCAATTTTTTTTCTGACTGCCAAGTCTCAAACATGAAATATAGCATAGCACTCCACACATGCAAACATAGAGATGTAATAGATCATAGATGTCATATAATGCAGTTCCTCAACTTTATACACCAAAACAACTATTCAAGCACGCACACATAGTCTCACAAGACTAAAATAATTATGAATAACATCAAAGTCTCAATCAACAAGAAAATAGCATACTTTGGATAGAAAAATAACCTCACAAACACTCAAATCACGCAAGTGTTTAGGTGTAACTGTATCACTCAATTTCAATCAAATGCACAAGTGCTACCATAAGCTTGCTTGTCCACTAAAATCTCTAAACTTTGCGCATGTATAAATCAAAAGGTCTTTTTCAAAGGTTGTAACGAGGCTTAGGTAATGGGTAGGATATCAAAGAGATAATATAACAAGTGGCTAAACTTGATAACTAGCGAAGCATAGTGTTCACTTTTAATTATAGCACCCAACATGAAAAGTAGATCACATACCTTCCTACTTTCACATTATACAAACCAATGAACACCAACTTTACTCTTCTTCTTGCTCAAATTTTTTTTTCTTCTATTTATTTTAAAGTCAAGTCATTCTCCAGTAACCAAGGAAAGTAAAAAGTCACCAAGACATTGTACTTAATACCGGCACATGTGCATGGATCGTTCCTTTCATATGACATTTGTTAGGACAAAAATATGCGCTAAAATTCACGCAAGTATACGCGTTCGCAAGTAATATAGAATTCTTTCTAGTTCATTCCCACAGAGACTCTTTTTGTTAATTAAAGATTAATGAACTTATGCAACAATGATATGGTTATTGCCCAATGCTAAGATAAATAACAATTTGAGATATTTTATAACTAGGAATTAACTAACATGCAATAACTAAGAGATTAAATTGGTTAAATTAATATATGAGACAAACATGGGATTCTAACTTCATTAAATACTTCATTAAAAGTCATTGTTCTTAACCTTAGCATGCAATGGTGATGACAACTAATCAGATAACACGAAACTAATAAACGCCAATTTTCGTTGCACGAATACCCTACTACCAGACATCCACAAAAGAGATTGAAGCTGAATAGACACCAAGTATGTTGAGACCCTATATGTGTATAGAATTTGACAACATAAAGGTTTAATGCATAAGTTATCTATCGAGATTATATAGGGCAAGTAAGATGGTTAAAATTACCTACGAATCATGCATAACAAATACATGAACCTATGCTAGCATGGCAAGTTCTAAATATTTATATTCATTGTCGCTACAATAGAGATTAACACGCTATCTTATATGTTCGCGACACACATAAGACGAATAAGCATAACCAATACTAGGATATCAATCAATCACCACACACTAAGATATCGCAATAAATTAAATAAAAAAATCCATAATTAAATCCGTTAGAACCCCACGATAATAATTAGTTCATAACCGAACTCATCATCATCATGGGTTTCAATGAAAGCATGATAATAAATAAGGTCTTTATAAACTGAATAAAATCACAAAGTACGTTAACAAGAGTAATAGGTTCAACAATAAAGAAACGAGCATCCAAGATTACAACTTAAGCATAGAATCACAAGTAAAACAAGTTCTTCTTCTCCTCTGTTGAATTTGTGCTATTAGGTCTTCTTCTTGTCTTCTCCTTAGTCTCTGTTATGAAAAATGTCTTATTTAGGTCTTTAAATAGCAACCCAAATCGACCAGAAGTCCAGAAAATCAGTCTCATAATAGAATCAGGATTCTCAGAATTCGACCTGGCGAGGCCGCCTTGGGATCCTGCGCGGTCGCTTTGAGTATGGCGCGGCCGCGCTGAGCTTCTGGAAAAATGATTATTTTCTTATTTCTTGTCTTCTCTTGCTGGTTCCTTTTGCGTATTTGACCGAGGTTCCATTCCTAACACTTTTCCAAGCATAAAACATGCAAGATCTAGTCCTGCTTCTGATTATGCCCTGAAATGCAAAACACTACAAAAACACATCAAAAAACAAACAACTTGAGTACAAAACACCAATTCAAGCCTTTATAAAGCGTTCTAAGTGGATATAAATGCCATTTAACACACCCCAAAACTAGAATCGATGCTTGTGCTCAAACATAACAGACTCAAAAATAAGAAAATAAAAATGCATGAATGCAACAAACATGAATGCAATGATCCCCTCAAAATAACTAAACCAATAAAAAATAACATATCAATGAATGCAATTATTCACACAAAATTCAATCAAATCCCACAAACCAACTTACGAGCTAGAAACGTGCGTGTACAATTGCTTAACAGATATACTCTCGATACTAGATCAATAATCATAACTCACCACTCATCAAGACAATCACAAGGTTATGAATAGAATAAACGCTAAACTCAAAATAACTGACAACACTTTAACTTTATCGGAGTTATACAAGGATTCATGCTTTTATTACTAACACATAACAAACACATATATGCTAATTTCATCGTGCAATGAGTGAGGTCCACAAAATACTTATGCAATAATACCCATGTAGCGAACGTTAGGTTACTGGATCCCAGACTATAAAAGCCTTAGGTCACTAGGCACAAAGTCCCCTAGAACTTAATAACTCGAGTATTAAAGAGCCCACTCGTGATCAATTATGCATAACATATTTATTTTCTTTTATTTTCTTTTTTTCTTTCTTTTTTTCAATTTCTGAGCAAGTGCGTTTCGCTTCATCTCGCTCAACCCTAGACTACTCATATAAATATGAGCCGGCTACTAGAATTTGACACCTAGACACAACTAGCATTGAAATCCAATATTTTTCTCCAATTTTTTTTAAAAAATCCATGTTATTTCACCACTAAGAGAACATCATTCCTTATAGACATAAACAAATGATTAAACCTCGACAAACAAATAAACCATGATCATGATCTAGCACTCAAGCAACCTATAAGACTTAGTAAAATTTTCTTGTTTATAGCATACAAATCAATTCGTTAGGACTTAATATTTCTCTATACGACATCACTACACTCGCATCAACATCACAAATCAATCGAAAAAGTAACCTAAGGGATCATGTTATAATGCAAATGCAACTATATGCAACATACTAATCATGATAACAAATACACAAAACAAAAACAAAAAACAACCAACTCCATGACAAATATGCAAACTATATAAACTAAACTATCATGAATATGCATCTATATGGACTCACACATAAATATTCCTTAACTATCACCCCCACACTTAAAAAATTTCCTCAGTGAAGGTAATAGCAAGGAATCAAGGCATACCTAATCGGAATCAGAATGATCATCACCCTCTACAGGTGGAGTGTCAGGAGGCGGGTACACAGAATCCTCTCCAAAAACTGGCCACTGAATGTCAACCCCCGTGGCTCAGAAAGCTGTACCCAAGGCCTGAGTAAGATCCTGTGCAAACCTACTATACGACTCATACATCGCATCCATCTGCCTCGTCAAATGCCGAGACTGCATCGAACCCAAACCAGCACTATCCTCGACCTCCTG
Source organism: Apium graveolens (assembly GCF_009905375.1). Lineage (NCBI taxonomy): Eukaryota > Viridiplantae > Streptophyta > Magnoliopsida > Apiales > Apiaceae > Apium > Apium graveolens. The sequence goes on from NC_133653.1 coordinate 28,634,875, forward strand.
TTGCAGCAGCTGCTGCTGCGAAGAACTAGGCTCACCAATCTGATGTCTCCATGCTGCTCTGCTCACCTGAGCTGTACCACCAGCATACATCTGATCGGCTGGTCATCCACCTGGCAAGTGATCATAGGTGTAACCAAGTCCCTTCTCGTTAGCCTTTCCTCATCCCCATTCTTGCATACTCAAAAGCGTAGAACTATCTATGGGAGCCCTCAGTAACTGAAGCTGCTCGTGTGTGGGCCAATGAACTCCTACCGCCACACAAAACTTGGTCACAATCGAGGCATAATGGATAGACCCCGTAGTGTTGCCCCAAAAAAACTGTAGAATACCCTAATGAATAACCGATCCGAGATCCACATAATCTCCCTATAATATCCCCCACAACAACTTCGCCCGATCCACAGTCACATCATGCATATGAGATGAAGGCATAATGTTCGCACAAATAAAAGTGTTCCAAGCACGAACGAACCTGTTCATGCATAAAGCGGGGAAGTTGGCATACTCGTTCGATCCCCTCTTGAACCTCCAATCTATCTCTGGGACACACAACGTAGCCACTCCTCCTGCTCTGGCCTCCTCACAGGTTGGTTGATGACCCTATAAATAGCCTCCGAGTTGTACTCCACAGTCAACCCTCGTACCACCAAATACATATTCTTATCGGCCTTCGTGTTCACATAGAACTCGTGAACTACACTTATAGGCACAGCCGCTGGTGCCTCACAGAACGAAACCCAACCAATCTCCAAAATTATCTCAAGAAGCTTACCATCCTTTCCCGAAGGTAGAAAACCCCTATCCTTTGCTATCGGCTTTGACAACAGCCTTGTATACTCCGCTTCAGCCTCCAGAGTCATAAATCAAGGCCTCGAACCACCAATACTCGAAGAATCGGTAGTGGCAAGGTTAGTGTTGTTGCTATCTTGATGTCGGGCTCTCTTGGGTGCCATTGGAATTGATAAAGTGAGATAAGAAAAGTGTGTAAGGGGACTCAGCGCGGCCGCACTGCCTGGGAGCACGGCCGCGCAGTGCGTTTGGAGTTACAGCGCGACCGCCTAGCTTCCCAAGAAGCGGGGCGCGCCGTGCTTCTGTAGAAAAAGCCCTATTTTTTTGTATTTTCTTTGATTCTCTTCTTTCTTTCTGCTTCTTTTACCTACTAATGTACAATAAGCTTGGGTTGCCTCCCAAGAAGCGCTTGGTTTACGTCGTTAGCTTGACGTAGAATTTCTAGATCAAGTTCCCAATAAAACGGCACTAACCACTTCACGGTTTGCCATATCTCCATAGTAATGCTTCAAACGCTATCTATTTACCTTGAATGCCTGGCCTGGATCATTCTCAAAAATCTCCACCGTATCATGTGGAAACACAGTTTTGACAACAACCGGCCCTGACCATCTCGACTTCAATTTTCCAGGAAAAAGACGGAGACGAGAGTTGAACAAAAGAACTTGTTGCCCCGGCACAAATGATTTGAGCACTAGACCCCTATCGGTCCACCTCTTGACTTTCTCCTTATACATTTTGTTGTACTCATACGCTTGAAGTTGGAACTCGTCGAGTTCTTTCAATTAAAGCATCATTTTCTTACCTGCTGCAGTCAGATCAAGGTTCAGTTTCTTCATAGCCTAATATGCCTTGTGCTCTAGCTCCACGGGCAAATGACATCCATGTTACCTTGGCTCAACTGTTCTTCATTTTCATATATCAGCCCTTTACCCTTGCTTTCACAGACCTTTGATGTAGATTCAACAGCTTCTACTTCACTTCTTTCTCCTTCTCTAGTTCAGCAACTAGTGCAATAGATCCTCCCTTCTTTCTTTCTTTCTCCATCTTTTCATCTTGTTCTATTTCAAGCTCATAGGTTTTCAGGATGTCATACAATCTCTCCAAGGTGAACTCCTTATAATCTTGTGAGTTTCTCAATGAGACTGTCATTGGCTTCCACTCCTTTGGGAGAGATCTAAGGAACTCGAGGTTAGAGTCTTTTGTCTAATCGACTCTTCCATGCAGTTTTAGAGCATTCACTAGTTTCTGAAACCTACTAAAAATATCAGTAAGTGACTCACTTTCTTCACAGTGAAAGTGCTCATATTGCTGAATCAAGAGTTGCATCTTATTCTCCCTGACTTGTTCAATGTTTGGATCAGACCATTCATGTCTAGGTTTTGGAACTGATGATTCATTCCCTGTAGCAGCTCTCTTAGGGACATGAGGACCTCTTTTAAAGCAATCCACATAAGCTTCATCTTAAAAAAGAAGATGTAGGTGCATCTTCACCTTCCAGTGGTGATAGTTGTCTTTATCCAGAAATGGAATTTAACTCCAACATCCTTTTTGTTCATCTTGTTGATTGTTGTGATCTTTAGAGTCTTGGTACTTCAAAAGCTTGCTCTGATACCAATTGTTATTCCCTAACAATACAACAAGAAATACAGAAGGGGGGGTCGAATGTAATTCTGGCTTTTTTTGAGATTTTAAAAATGTTCTAACTTAATATATATAACAGTGTTTGATTTGCAATAAAGCGAAATGAAAGAACAATAGAAATCAAAACACTAAGTAATAAAACACAAGCTTTAAAACTTTCTAGTGGATTTAAAAGTATCCACCAGATATATATATATATATATATATATATATATATCATACTGAGAACTCTGTGAAGCTTTGAATAGCTCACAGCTGCTTTACAAGTTGAACAAACAAACTACAGAGAAATTCCTTAGATCACCAAGTTACATGAAAATTCCTTTGAATAAACTTGCGTGCTTAGTTTTTTTTTCACTTGCTACACTTGGTTTATATATCACCAAGTTACATGACAGTAAGACAAGATAATAAAATAAAACTATATCTAGTCTAATATCATACTGCAACATTACTCTATTCAGCATCTTTGAATATCTTCACATTTGCATGGAAATGGTAATGCTTCTTTGTTCTCAAAATCCTGCTTAACAGGCTGCCACATTCCTTTTACAAACATCTGACGCATGTGATTGTGTTGTCACTATCAACAGCTATTTTGAATATGATCATCTGTCGGGATTATGTTGAAAATCCGTCGGGAATATGTTGATCATCTGTCAGGAGCCTTGTAGATCATCCGTCGGGAGTCTATCTGTCACTTGACTCTATTTCACTTTTACATAATTACAAGACATCTCATATTTACAATTAGCCAACTTATTCTGCATATCAATCTAGTAGTCAACATGACTTAGAGAATCCTACATAATCTACTAGACTAAAACATGTTGTTTGCAGAAATGTACTACAGTACTTATTTGTTACATAAGCTACACTCTCGATGGATGTCAAATTGTCATCCGTCGGGACTATAAAGTTCATCCATCGGGACTATATTAGAACATTCGTTGAGAGCTACAAAATTCACTAAGTTAAATCTACTAAGGTGTTTTGTTTAACTTATCATCAAGTTCACAACATATTCCTAACACCCATACAATTGCCTATCGGGAAAAGACTCATTTATCAATGACTTGTCCTGTAAAGCTGTACTTGGATCTTCTAAATGAGAGAGAGAATACGCAACATGATTCTCAGTACCTTTTTTATCCTTGATCTCCAACTCAAACTCCTGAAGTAAAAGAACCCATCGAATCAATCTAGGCTTCAAGTCTAGGCTTCGAGTCCTTTTTCGAGACGAGATAGCGAATAGCAGTGTGACCAGTGAAAACTGTCACCTTCGTCCCAAGAAAATAAGATCGAAACTTCTCAAAACCATAGACAATGGCCAATAGTTATTTCTCAGTAGTAGTGTAGTTCAATTGAGTGCCATTGAAGGTCTTACTAGCATAGTAGACCACATGAAATATATTGTTCTTTCTCTGCCCAAGAACTGCTCTAAGTGCATAATTGCTCGCATCACACATCATTTCAAAAGCCTCATTCCAATCAGGTGTAGTTATAACAGGTGCCATAATTAAACTCTTATTAAAGCTCTCAAAAGTAGCTAGGCACTCGTCATCAAACTTGAAAGGAACATTTTTCTCTAGCAGATTGCACAACGGCTTCGAAATTTTAGAGAAGTCCTTGATGAAAGGCCGATAAAAACCCGCATGACCAAGGAAACTGTGAATTCCCTTAACATAAATTGATGGAGGAAGGTTTTCAATGACCCCCACCTTGGCTTTGTCCACCTCGAGACCTTTACTAGACACCTTGTGCCCAAGAATGATGCCCTGTTGCACCATAAAGTGACATTTCTCTTAATTGAGAACCAGATTGGTCTCAACGCACCTTTTTCAGCACTAAACCAAGATTGTGTAAGCATTCGTTGTAAGAAGTTCCGAAGACAGAGAAGTCATCCATGAACACTTCGACATTATTTCCAATCATATTAGAGAAGATAGCCATCATGCATCTCTGAAATGTGGTTGGTGCACAACATAACCTAAAATAAACTTTTCTAAAGGCGAAAGTACCAAACGGACAAGTGAAGGTAGTCTTTTCTTGATCTTCTGGAGCATTGCAAATCTGATTATAACCCGAATTGCCATCCAGAAGACAGTAGTACTCATGCTCAGCCAACCTGTCAAGCATCTGATCAATAAAAGGAAGAGGGAAGTGATCTTTTCTCGTGGATTTGTTCAACATCCTGTAATCCATGCAAACTCACCACCCCATGACTGCTCGAGTAGGAATGCGCTCATTCTTTTCATTAGCAACAACGGTGATGCCTCATTTCTTCGGCACACACTGAACTGGGCTCACCCAAGAACTGTTAGAAATAGGATAAATGATCCCCGCATCAAGCCACTTGAGAATTTCCTTCTTCACAACCTTTTTCATGATCAGATTTAGCCTTCTCTGTTGCTCAACAGTCGATTTGCTTCCTTCCTCTAGAAAAATTTTGTGCATGCAATAAGAAGGGATGATTCCCTTGATATCTAATATAGTCCATCCAATTGCCGATTTGAACTCTCTCAGAATTCTCAATAACTTTTCCTCATCACTACCTGAAAGGTCAGATGCAATAATAACAGGCAAAGTAGATGCATCACTGATAAGTGGCATTTTATACCACTTAGAACGTCTTAAAATGGCTTAAATTGGTGTCTTGAAATCAAGTATTTTGTGTATTTGATGCGTTTTTCTAGTGTTTATGCATTTCAGGGTATTAGTTGCATTTCGGGGGAGGAATCATCAAGAATAAGCCTTGGCATGTGTTCACCATTGCGAGAGGAAAGGAACGGGCAGATTACGGCGAAGAAACGGAGCAAACTTGGATTTTTTCCAGTGGAGGCCTGCGCGCCCGCGCAGCTATGCTGAGCGGCTGCGCAGCAACCTGCGCGCCCGCGCAGCTATGCTGAGCGGCCGCGCAGGGTCGGGAATTTTGCTGAATTATTTTAGACTTCTACTTCTGTTTGGTTTCCACTTCTATGTAATCTGAGTTTTATGGGACTATTATATAAGTAGATTTGAGACGTTTTCATGAGGGTAATTTGGAAGAAGATTGTGTTTTACGCAAGAAGCGAAGGTGATAAGGAAGAAGACCGATTTAGCACACCGCAAGGAAGAGGAAGCATATTTTCTTGTGATTCTTGTTTCGTTGTAACGTTGGATGCTAGTTTTCTTGCTTTGACTTATTTACTCTTGTAACGTACTCTGTTTTAATATAATTAGTTTAGTTATTATTTTCTTGTGTTTGTTTATCATGATTTCATATGAACCCATGATGGCGATAAGTTCTATTATGGGCTAATCGTGATCATGGGGTTGCAAAGGATTTATTATGGAATTCTTTAGTTAATTGTTTAATACTTTAGTGTGTGATGATTGCTTGATATCTAGTATTGGTTGTGCGTATTCGTCTTATGTGTGTCGCGAACATATAAGATAGGGGGTTAATCTCTTGTGAAGCGATGGTGGATCTTGAGATTTAGAACTTGCCATGCTAGCATAGGTTCATGTACGTTGTGCATGATTAGTGGGTAACTCTAACAGTTTTATTTGCCCTATGTAATCAAAAAAAGAATAACTTGTGCTTAAATCGTTGTGTTGTCAATTTCTGTAGACATATAGGAACTCAACATAATTGATGACTATTCGACTTCTATCTTAATTGTGGATGCTTGGTAGAATGGTATTAGTACAATGAAAGTTGGCTTTTATCAGTTTCGTGTTATTCGATTAATATCATCACTGTCACATGCTAAAGGTAATAACAATGGCTATAGAAGGAAGTAATAATGAAGTTGTGATCTCATGAGTGTTTTATTATTGATAAATTGAAGTGTTAGTTAAGTGATTAATTAAGTAGTTAATTATAGTTTATATTTAATCAACAATTTTAAGTGTTAGTGTCTTAACATTGAGAAGTAATCATACATTGGTGAGTGAGTTTAATTAGACAATAATTTAGTCTGAGTCTCTGAGGGAACGAACTAGAAAGTATTCTATATTACTTGCGAACGCGTATACTTGCGTGAATATTAGCGCGTGTTTTCGCCCTAACAAGTTTTTGGCGCCGCTGCCGGGGACTCGGCGTATTTGTTTAGTTTATGTACTTACCATCGTTGGTCATTAGGACTCAGTGATTAGGACGTAGTAGTTACTTATTTTTTCCGGTTGTATTTCAGGTACTTTAGCAAGCGTTTATGCAAACTCGTTCTCGTGCTCGCAAGAGGACTTTAGATACAGCTGAGGAGACAGACGAAGTTCTTGATATTCCGGAGAAGTTAGATTTTGAGGATTCGGATTCAGGAACTGAGCAGAAAGAACCAGTAAACATAGGAGATCGTATTGTTCAAGCTGATCCAGCTCTTATGGATTTTTCTCGGCCTAAAATTGATGACATTCAGTCAAGCATCCTTCATCCGGCTATTCAAGCTAACACCTTTGAAATCAAGCCGGGCACTATTCAGATGGTGCAGAATTCTGTTTCTTTTGGAGGAGCGGTAACTGAAGACCCCAACATGCACATAAGGAATTTTGTCGAGATCTGCAGCACTTTTAAGTATAATGGCATGACTGATGAGGCTATCAAGTTGAGGCTTTTCCCATTCTCACTGAGGGACAAGGCTAAAGACTGGTTACATTCTGAACCAGCTGGGTCCATCACTACGTGGAAAGATCTTGCGCAAAAGTTTCTGGTGAAGTTTTATCCGATGGCAAAGACTGCTGCTATGAGGAGTGCTCTTACTCAGTTTACGCAGCAACCTACAGAATCTATGTGCGAGGCTTGGGAACGCTACAAGGAAATGTTGAGAAAATGTCCACATCATGGAATTCCGGATTGGATGGTGATCACTGGTTTCTATAATGGTTTGGGGGCCCAATCTCGGCCCATGCTCGATGCAGCAGCTGGAGGTGCCTTATGGGCTAAAAGCTATACTGAGGCGTATAATCTTATCAAGACGATGGCTGCAAATGAGCATCAAAACCCAACTCAGAGGATGACGTCAGGCAAGGTAGCAGGTATTCTGGAAGTTGATGCAGCCACCGCTATTGCAGCCCAGCTCCAAGCGCTATCAATGAAGGTTGATTCTCTGGCTACGTATGGAGTTAATCAAATAGCTATGGTTTGTGAGCTTTGTGCAGGTTCTCATGCTACAGATCAGTGTTCTCTTGTCAATGAATCTGTTCAGTATATGAATAATTATCAGCGACAACAGCAGCCTATGCCAGCGACCTATCATCCTAACAACAGAAATCATCCAAATTTCAGCTGGGGGAATAATCAGAATGCTATTCAGCCACCATATCAGCAAGGAGTGAGTAAACAGTTTAACCCACCTGGATTCCAGCAACCACAGCAGTATGCTACAAGGCAATCATATCCTCAACAGGGAAGTGCAGCTGCACCTACTAGTGCTGATTTTGAGGAACTTAAGCTGTTGTGCAAGAGTCAGGCGGTTTCTATCAAGACCTTGGAAAATCAAATCGGTCAATTAGCCAATGCAGTGCTCAATCGTCAACCTGGTACTCTTCTCAGTGACACGGAAGTACCAGGCAGGAAGGAAGCTAAAGAGCAAGTCAAGGCTATTACCTTAAGGTCTGGGAAAGTAACTGATTCTGAAAAGGCAAAAGAAGTAGAAGCTGAAATTAGAGATGAAGAATCTAAGCAAAAGGAGAAAGCGGTGGAACCAAGGAAGACTACTGTTGAACACACTCTGCCTGAGGCTAATACAGGGGAGAAACAGCTCTATCCTCCACCACCTTTTCCTAAGAGATTGCAGCAACAAAAGCTGGATAGACAGTTCGGAAAGTTTCTGGAGGTGTTCAAGAAACTTCACATCAATATACCTTTCACTGAGGCTCTTGAACAAATGCCTAGTTATGCGAAGTTTATGAAGACTATTCTTTCAAGGAAGGTGAAACTGGATGACCTTGAAACCGTTGCTCTCACGGAAGAATGCAGCGCTGTTCTGCAACAAAAGTTACCACCAAAACTGAAAGATCCAGGAAGCTTCACCATTCCTTGCACAATTGGCAATCTGACGTTTGACAAGTGCCTTTGTGATTTGGGAGCAAGCATTAATCTGATGCCGTTGTCGATCTTTACAAAACTGGATCTGCCTGATCCAAAACCCACATACATGTCACTACAATTGGCTGACCGTTCCATTACTTACCCAAGGGGCATAGTTGAGGATGTGCTCGTCAAGGTGGATAAGCTCTTCTTTCCTGCAGATTTTGTTATTCTGGATTTTGAGGAAGATAATAAGATTCCCATAATCTTGGGAAGGCCTTTCTTGGCTACTGGCCGTACCTTGATAGATGTGCAAAAAGGGGAACTTACTATGCGGGTCCAAGATCAGGATGTGACCTTCAACGTATTCAAGGCAATGAAATTCCCTACAAAAGATGAGGAGTGCT